>NW_023458558.1:79083671-79120160 GCF_013731165.1 Rhagoletis pomonella | reverse complement strand
AAAAAAAAAAAAAAAAAAAATTGCGCCAGCTGAGATTCGAACTGGGTTGCTCAGTTTGGTTAGGCGAATAATCTCTCTGTGCGCCAACGCCGCACATGAAATTTCATTGACTAAGTGCGTATATATCATTAAAGCTGAAATTAGTCAAGAACGTAAACCTACCGGTACGTAAACCCGAGTCAGTTGACACGATCTGTCTTACCAAAGCGCCATGTAAATGAAAACTCAACACCGCAGAATTTTTCTGTAGTTGTAGCCCGTAGCGCAGAAATCTGCGGAATTTAGATTTTTCCGTGTCAGCTGATTTCTCCTTCTTTAGATGGTTGCCACTTCGTCAGTTTTACAGATGGTAAAAAAGATATAAGTTCCTATTCAAAATATGTTTAAAATATTTGAAATTTACTATTGAATAAGGTTTTTGTTGAAAACTAAGTAGTTTATATTTAGCTAAAATCTATTATAGCACGAAAAATTGTAGTTGAAAGGGTAAGTTTATGAAAATGCATTGATGAGTGGCAACAGTGTAGTAAGCAACACTGAGGGCTCCAGTAATCGACAAAATTCTGCGTATACAGACTGCGTTTAAGTCAACGTTCTGCGTTCTCGACTAATTTCAGCTTAAATCGTTAATAGTACCCGTTAGAGATAAGTTGGGACTAATTGATCTCCAATTATACCCATAAGGGATGAGTCGAGACTAATTGAGCTCCATTAGTACCCTTATCAGACTAGTTGCGACTAATTAATGCCCAATCGTACCCGATTGAGAGTAATCTCGGAATACTCTCTTTAGAGATTAGTCGCACAATTTTTTGCAGGGTCCCCTCTATCTAAGTATATACATTTTTTCAAATGCAGTAATCTGTTAAAGTAATATTTTCAGATGTTCATGAAAGGTATGAAGCCTTCGGCATAGCCGAAGACAGCGCTGCTCTTACTTGTTTTTGTAATAATTTTGGCCTCAAATAATATGTATCTAGATAATTTTAAACTTCAGTAATAAGGCGAGATCAAAAATTGAATGATATAATTAAACTGGAAAATAAGAATAGGGGATATTCATAGTCAAAATTAAGTCGACTTTAAAGCTAGTTGCAGCTTTTTTGACAGATATTGTATTGATAATTATAACTGAAACTGACTTTAGCGTCGCATTTATTTTTACTGTGAATATGCGATAGGACCCAGGCTAGTTTCCTGAGCTGAGCAACATTTAAAAAGTAGTTTACTAATAATGGTCGTCTCGGTATCCTATGGCGAAGCATTTCATAAAAGTAGTTTATTTGCAAATTAAAAATGTTATAATAACCAAGGAGTTTACCTAATTTCGATAGTACATAGTTTAAAGGAGAATTAGACCACTAGCGGTATTGTTCGTCGATTCGATGAGTAGTGTTTTCTATTTTTCATCCTAACTCTTTTTCAACACCTCAGTTAATGTAACCGAACTACACATTCACAGAGCTGAACTACTTCTGTAAACAAGGTATCTTTCTCTATGATTAGGTGTCGGCCTTTAGTGGAAAATGTTAGGGTCACTAGAAAAATCCGGTTCAATCCTATATGAATGTATGTATTTTTGGAAAAAAATATTAACTCGATTTTTTCATTCTTGTTAAGTTTTGCTGTTTTTATTCGTATTGCATTCTCCGCCATTCGTCGCCCGTTGTATTGCCCGTATTTTTTAAGCCAGATTGAGATGTAAAGCAAAATTGATTACCGCCATTAGTTACACGTTATGTGCAATGGATGCCATCAATTTATTAATCTCTGGAACACGGTTTGTGTATTTTTGCAACTTCGTTTTCATACCTCTGCAAATGTTGTTGTGATTGTTGCTGTTGCAGCAACCGATTCTGGCTATTTGTTGTTCGTTTGTTGTTTTTGGCATTTATTCATAGTCCAAGCTTAGTTGTTGCCAATTCTGTGCGATATGTTACTGCTGTTGTTATTGTTGTTGCTCGCGACTCAGGCCTTAAGCTGAAATTAGTCAAGAACGTAAACCTACCGTTACGTAAACCCGAGTCAGCTGACACGATCTGTCTTACCAAAGCGCCATGTAAATGAAAACTCAACGCCGCAGAATTTTTCTGTAGTTGTAGCCCGTAGCGCAGAAATCTGCGGAATTTAGATTTTTCCGTGTCAGCTGATTTCTCCTTCTTTATATGGTTGCCACTTCGTCAGTTTTGCAGATGGTAAAAAAGTTATAAGTTCCTATTCAAAATATGTTTAAAATATTTGAAATTTACTATTAAATAAGGTTTTTGTTTAAAACTAAGTAGTTTATATTTAGCTACAATCTATTACAGCACGAAAAATTGTGGTTGAAAGGGTAAGTTTATGAAAAGGCATTGAAGAGTGGCAACAGTGTAGTAAGCAACACTGAGGGCTCCAGTAATCGACAAAATTCTGCGTATACAGACTGCGTTTAAGTACACGTTCTGCGTTCTCGACTAATTTCAGCTTTAATCCTGTTTCTTTTTTCACCACGTTGGTTGTTGGTGCCACATGTCGAACAGACTCAGCGTTCAGGCGCTGTATCGCCCAGTAAAAAGGCCCAGTCCAGTCAGTTTATAAGCTCTTAAATAAAAATTTTAGTCTTTTGGTATCACAAAGGACTGGCGTGGAGACGTGATGCTGTTGTGCGAAAGCATAAAACATGCTTAGCGCAGCGGCGTTCCGCAAGTAAAACATATGTAGGTATACATATTAGTATGAACAATATGTATGTACAAACATATGTATGCACGTTTAGGCGAAGCCAGGCGAGCGACGTTATCGAGGGTTGTTTCGTGCAAGAATGCCATTCGATTGGACCCAGGTTCAAACATTTTTATTTATTCACTTATTTTATTTAACGGTAGTACTCCTTTAGACATATCTTTATATCGTCGTTTAAAGTACAAAACCGCGTATCGTCATTCTGCAAAACCGCGTAACTGACATTGCCTGCCAAAAACTGGATTTGCTCACACAAGCTCTTGGCTCAATCCTTATCCATTCGTCCTGAAATATACTAGCCAGAAATGCGATTGCTTTATAAAAAAAGGTACAATTTTGATATATGAGTGTTTTTACGCCACAGAAAATAATTTCTACAAATTCACATACGCGGTTTTGCATTTTGCTGATACGCGGTCTTGCACTTTAAACGACGATATGTTACTTCTGTCCGCGCGCGGCAACGGAGACAACTTTCAGCTCATCGAAGGCATACTAACACTCGGTATTATTCACGCTCTATGTCATCCATATGATATAAAAGGTGTTTCTAATAGCGATCGCTTCTCCATTGGCAATGATGTTTTATTTATTTCCAGTAGCCACTTTTCTTAGTTTGTTCTTCGTCTTATCATTAACATCAATATTCATTCAATGTAATTTTAAAATGAATAGCTCATATTTTTGTTTAAAAATAATATTTATTGGAGGTTATCACCAAGCAGTCGTGTACGTCTTTCTTCTAGAATTCTGCCTGACACAGGTAAAACTCTTTCAATAGTTGCTAAGCTAGCTGCTATGTGTAAAATTTGCCTTGAAAGCTTTTAAGAAATGGAAAATCTTTAGCTTTCTCCAAAATTTTTAAAACATCGTCACAACTTTTGTTTTCCGATTTTTTCAAATAAATCTGTATTTCCGAATTAATGTCTTCAAAAACTCTTTCTGCAGATTCATCGTTTGTACCTCTGAATTCGTCAGAAGTGTATACAGCAAATAAGTTAAACAGTGGTAGTTTACGATTTTATTTTGGTTGAAAATACACATATGTATGTATATGTATACATACATACATACATCATACGAGCCTTAAACGCCAAAAAGATGTAAGCGACACTTTTGCAGGAGTGCATCTAGAAGCTCAAGGAACATTTCTGCATCAAAGAGAAAATTTTGAAAAAAATCGTCGCTTACATCTTTTTGGCGTTTAACTATTATCATGTCTCATAAACTTTGCAAGTTATGTTAATTTGTCTGAAAACGGTACCCTGCACGCAGTATTATGTGGTTATGTGGCAGAGGTTTCGAATACTTGCACTCATTAAAAAAATATATTATAATCAGGGAATGGATTTTATGAAAATTGCTTTTTTTTCTGCTAAAGAGATAGAGTATATTCGATTAAGAATGTCCACGATTTAGCTTTCCCTGATTCCATATATACACATTTGATGTTGCCTTTTTTGCCTTTTTTAAGATATTTGCCTTTTTTGCCTTTTCTACCTTTAAAAAAGTGATTATAGCATTAAAAATTTTTTTTTAAGATTAAAAAATATACACATGCCAATGTGGCTTATAGAAGCGCAGGGACCTCTTGCCAAATTGGTGTTGGAGAAATTCAAAGCCGTTCTCAGCTAACGTAGGCTTGGAGACAATAAGGGGTGTGGATAAAATTGTAAAGGGCGAGGAAAGCGCCCTTATTCCTGATAATATGAACGTTTCAAACGTTCCATATTTAAATTGGGCTCCACTTGTTTCAACTTACTTCGAGCGCACATGCGCACATTTAGTACATTCAAGGCTTTTCTTCGCGAAAATCGAATGAAAATACTGCCAGAAAACTTCAAAATGCATCTTGTGGTTCAATGTTACTACAACTATGTATACAGATGAAAGTTTTATGAGTTAGAAACTCGAGAGGATAAAATAGTCAAAGACTCAAAGTACAAATTTTTTCATATAGTTCATAGTTTTTCCCTTTTTACTTGTAATATAAACATTAAAATAAATGTATTTTTTGATTGTTGTTCGTATTTTCTGTCTTTTTTAGTGCCTTATTTTGCTTTTTTTGTAATACCTAGTGCCTTTTCTTGCCTTTTTCGCTATTTTGTTTTGCCTTTTTTTTGCCTTTTTTGCAATACCTAGTGCCTTTTCCTGCCTTTTTCGCTATTTTATTTTGCCTTTTCCAGTCTATTTCGTTATTTTATTTTGCCTTTTTTATAGGTTTTTAGCTCTTAGAAATCCGTTCCCTGATTATAATATTTATTTATCTATGATCACATTATACAAAAATTTGAAGGTAAAACCGCTAGGAGGCAGCCTGAACATATTTGAAGTCTGCTAACTTAACAACAATGTCTTCAAATTATTAATCATACAAATATGACGAAATGAGCGAGCGGTTTTACCTTTAAATATTTGTATCATACTGTGATCGTTTTGATTTGCGGCTCTATTCTGTATCAGTGACAAATTCTTGTCACAGTTTTTTTTTATATGGAAAAAAATATGAAAAGTTTAAGTTTGTCAGTTACAAAATTTTCGTCATCTATACAAAATTGGGCGATTAATCTCTCGTAAAAAATTGTGCAAAACGATTTTATAAGTCACCAAATAAGCACGAACAAGATACATTTAGATATAACTTAGTCAATTTCATGAAGTGAAAATAAAATGGTATCCAAACGAACGTTCTGGATAGATCCTGGAAAATTCTGTCAATTACATAATCTGAAATTGGACCATGGACATGATTTTTTCTGAATTTCAGCGGAACAAATGACTGCCCAGCTAATCCTTTCGCGTTCTCTAGGTTATATTTTTACGTTAAGGACCAGATTTAAATATGAATATGATAATGCTATAATGAAATTCTTTCAGATTACAACAAAATAATTTTAGAAAAGTTAAAAATTTTGAGCAAATACTTTTTGGTTTCTTTAAAATACCATTTGTGTATAGTATGCGAAAAGTCATGTGTATCAAACTAAGTATATTTTTCTTTTTTGTACGAGTTCCAATCTCCCATATGCTTTTGCTTGGATAAAATTTTCAAACGGTGATGGAAAATAAAGGGTCAGAATTTCCGTTGACGAAAATGTTCTTAAATATGCAATTATTCGCAAATAATCGCCCATTTGGAAACAACGAGCGTATATTTGGAATCAGCGGCTGAAATACACCCTAGAAATATGTATCAATACTCTTGTTGCCTTTTTCGGCCTGAAAACCAGAGAAATAATTAAGAAAACAATAACATTTTAAGGTAACTTCCGCACTTGTTCTCTAATATGTACATATAACAACCAATTCGTTTTCTTAAATACTGAATTTATAAAAAGAATTCGTCTTATACTACCAGTGTGCTTTGTGATACCACGGGATGGGTGCGCGGTCTCTTAAGGTCTGATTATGGCAACTTAAAGTAACTTAGAAGCTATCACTTAAAAATTCTCCTAAATGGATGTTGCTTATATTTTGACAGGCGAAACTAAACGTAACTTAAACCAACGTCGAAGTCTGTTTGATTTTGATTTTCTAAGTTCTAAGTTATGTTAAGTTAAGTTAAAATGCCATAATCAGACCTTTACATTTAAAATAAAAGGATATGTTTCGCAAGCTTTTAATATACATCATACAACAACTTTTCACTACCTATTGCAAAAGGCTTGGAAGAAAATAAAAATTGGGACCAGCCCTAATGTATGTAGAAACATACAAATTTTGCTTATTCTAACTTACTCGGCAATCCTACTTACCACTTTGGCCGACACTCAATCATTTGTGCATTAAATTTGCGTCAACAAATAAATGGAAAGGATAAAAAAACGAAAAAGGAAGCAAATAAACTTTCAATGTTCATTTGATCCTTTCACACCGCAAACAGCTGTCCTGTAGTTTTCATTATACTCACTAACGAGTGTGAATGCATAATATTTTTGTGCATGTTTGTTTGTACTTATGTTTGCTCGTTGAACTCGTGACTCATCTTAGCTAAGCTATTGCACTTAACCAAAATCTCAGAGTAAAAAACCTTTTGTCAGCATTGCATTCCGTGCGCTTATGGAAGCGTTGTATTAAATGTGTCAGTATATTCTATCACGATTTCCGGAAAATAAGAAATGCTTTTCGGGGCATTCCTTTTTTTATTGTGAAAAAAACGTAGGCAAAGGTGCGAAAGCGTCTTCAATTAAGATGTAAAACTCATGACCGCAACAACGCCAACAACAATAAACACAGCTTTGCATGACCATTGTGTGCGGCGCGAGAGATAAATGACAACGCTTTGCATGGCTATTGTTGCCATAACCGCATTGAGCAGACGCAGTTACATGCAATGCGATCGACGACAAAGAGGTGAGGGGTAGCTCAGCCTCAGGATTTTGCAAACGCATTGTTGGCTTAATGTTGTTTTGATATTTTACCTCTTCGGTTATTTCGTTGAATGGAAATAGGGAGTTTGTAATTTTCATCGACTAAAAGGGAAGAAAATGCTGAATTAATTGTAAATTAGGAACCTTGTAATACTTATTTTATGGTTTGGGTAACTGCGAAAAAACCTCGTATCTCAGAAATGCTACTATTTCGTATCTTGTAAAATTAATTCAAAATAGCTCTTAATATAATACCATTCATTATATATTATTCTTAATTAAATAAAAGGTACTTAATCCTTAATATGCAATGATTATCTGGTAATAATGGAGAGTTTTTTTTTGTTAGAGAATGTTGTTTGAGAGTGTTTTGAGATACGAGGTTTTGACAAAGTACCGTCGGTATGTAAGATTTGTCTATAGTTGTTGTTGTTTGTTGGCACATTGCAGTGATTGCGATTACTTGTGATAATTTAGCTATAAATAAAAATCTCCACCAGTGAAAAACAAAATGTTATGGGTTTCCCCGTGCGTCTATTCGTTTTCCTCTAATTCTGCGACCATACATACCACCATACATTTTTCGCTGCTTCCACGACCTAATGCAGCGTTGGCAGTGGTAGCAAAGTACTTTCGTATAAATATGCTTATATCCTTTGGTTATACTATACTTCTGCGCCTGCTGTTATGGTTAGGCCATAAATTTTTGGGACATTCAACAAATATTCGCAACAAGTGGCTATTATCTTCACCTTTTGCTGCTTTTCGACTCCATTGTTGGCGTCGAAATGGATGTATGCCGATTTTTTATAGATTTTGGAATTTCAGTAGCATTATAATCGGTTTCGTGAGTGGCATATATCTAAATGTTTTACTTTAAAATTGCGACAGTTTATTAGTTAGTGTAGGTTTGTAATAATTTTTTATCCCTCTTTTCACGTGTGTGTATGTATTCACATATGAAAATACACAGAGAAATTTACGTTATTAAATTCGTGTGCAACGTTTTACTTCTAAAGTCGCTTTGAACCGGGTTTTGCACCTACAATATTTATTTTATTTAGTTTTCGAAAAGAGCATATTATATTCAGCTTCTAAAATTAATATTTCAGTGGGGAAAATTGAAGATATATCTCTTTTTGAAAGCATATATTTTTAAACAATTATGCGGGGAAACCAATTAACTTTTAATTTGTAATATACAAATAATTCCACTACAACCGTGTCCGAGGTTTTCAGTAGCTTGTTGAAAATCAATTCTAAGCAATTTAAACCCTTCCGTTAAAGATGACTATCTCCTGGCCGGTTGTCGACAAATGTAGACACCATATAATAGCGTACTACAGTCAATTTTAAACACACAAAATTTAATAATAATAATAGATTGGCGCTTACACATATGTTAGTGTTTGGCCGAGCTTCTCCTCCGACTTGTGGCGTGCGCCTTGATTTGTCACACGATGCGGAGGGACCTACAGTTTTACGTCGACTCCGAACGGCGATTGTATTTTTATGAGAAGCTGTTTTTCATGGCAGAAATACACTCGGAGGTTTGCATTGCCTGCCGAGGGACGAACCACGAAACTCGGGGGGCCAAATATAATAAAACGGCGCTTTTAGTTTATCTCTCTGACGTTAGGACTTTTCAAAGGACTTTGAAATTTTAAGGGTATGATTAATTCAGAATTGTTAAAAAAAAAAATGCAATGCAATGGAGAATAACAATATGGGCGTCAAATAAAAAAGAGAAAACTCTGTAAAACTGAAAGACAATTAAATGTTTTGGCGAACAAGGACGAAAAGATATTGGAATTGTCCTTTTAACTTCATTAGTTTAGTATAAAAAAGTTAAAAGGTAATTTGCAATACCTATTCGTTCTTGTGCACACAAATTTAATGTTTTTCAATTCTAAAACAATTTCTATTTACTTTGAAAGAAGCGCCTAAAATCGCCAACCTGAGAAAACTGAGAAATTAATCTTGTATATAAAAATAAGTGCACGCTTTTGGTGTGACCACATAACTTGAGAACGGCTTCACCGAATTCAACCAAATTTATGTGGCATATTCGATCTATCATGCAGATGGTTTATGCGAAGTTTGCTCGAATTCGGAAAAGGGGGCGTGGCGCCTCTATTTTATATATAAAAATTAGTGAGTTAGCTTATAACTTGAGAGCGGCTCAACGAAATTTATATAGCTTATTCGGGCCATCATGCAGATATTTTATGTGGAGTTTGCCCAAATTTCGAAAAGGGGGCGTGGCATATGCATCTTAAGTATAAAAATAAGTACACGTTTTTGGTGTGAGCTTATAACTTGAGAACGGCTTCACCGAATTCAACCAAATTTTTACGGCATATTCAGGCTATCATGCAGATGGTTTATGTGAACTTTGCCCGAATTCGTAAAAGGGGGTGTGGCACCTCCCATACAAACTAAAATTTGTATGTTGTATATCTCTTGAAATATTTGTGGTAGAGTACTGGAAGTTGGTATAGAGGTATATCAAATAATTCCATACTCATGGAGAAAAATGTGCGGTATTCGGAAAGGGGGGCGTGGCACCTCCCATCTTAAATAAAAAAATAAGTGCACGAATTCTACCAAATTTAAACGGTATATTCGGATTCATGCAGATGGGTTATGTGAAGTGGTCCCGAAGTCGGTCCAGCGGTTCATGATATATGACAGTTTATGTCTGTCACATGAACCACGTATATGGTACAACAGCACATACATGAAAAATCGAAAACATAGTGAAAAATTGTTGCTATAATGTGCTGTGTTTATTTTTTCTTCGGATAAATTATGTCAAGTATAAACATGGCTGCAAGTTTTTCAATAGGGATTTTGTAGAGCCAATGGAATGAAAGTCACCACAACAGAACATATCTGTCATTTCATCGTTATCGAAAAGGTGGTGTACATTGATATTCGGTCTTTCTATTTTGGACTTTGGAGAATCAACACGTGTGTTTAATATAGTTCTTAATTCATATTTCATTTTATTTTTTTTCGTCAATTTCAATATTTTTGCACAAATTTGTTGCAGCGTTTCGTACGCAAAGTTTGAGTGCACTGGAAATTTTCCATGCAGGTATTTCTCCTCATTGATTTATAGTGAACAAAACCATTGTGGAAAATTGTGGCTGTGTTGTGTTCTTTGGCTTCGAATGAAGTTTTTTCAAGTGCTCTTTTACTGTCGATTGTGAATTTCATTTGATTATTTTAAAAAAGGTGCGTTTATCATACGATTTATCGAATTCGTTCCTATGCATTGAGTTTTTCGTTCGCTATTGAATAAAATGCCACGATCCAGTCGTTCAAATATAGGCCGACGTACGCGTCTTGCGAACATGATGTTATCGCAAAGAAGATCGCAAAATGTTGGGGAGCACTCCCAACAAAATGAAGTACGACGTGGACGGTATGCGCAGAATACAGCTGTAGAATCACAGCGTCCAAGAAATCCACCACAAGCCAGTCGTTAAAATATAGGTCGACGTGCGCGTCATGCGAACATGATGTTAACGCAAAGAAGATCGCAAAATGTTGAGGAGCACTTCCAACAAAAGGAAGTACGGCGTGCAGGATTTTTCATAAATTTTTCAATATTTTTCAATATTTGGTGTAGAGAAGCACACCGGGGTACCGCTAGTTTTCTATATACTACAATCCAAACTTTCAGAAAAAACTTGGTTTCATCAATTCCCCATCCGACTGCCGAAAAGTGTTATTTTTCAAATATTTATCTGTTCAAGTTGTGAGCCGGACTAATATCCAGGAAATCTAATTTCTCCAAAATGTATATGTGTATGTGTACATACATATATATGTATGTAAGTACTCGTCATTTGAACAAACTTTACAATTCCGTGGATAAAACTGCACTTCATTGTTAGCATTACGCTTTGCTTAAAAACACAGTTTCAAGCTGCAAACGTCTAATGGCCATGAAACCTTCAACTTGCAAACAACTTCAAAATACATTTTCTCACTTTCATATACTCACAGTCCAGTTGCATTTCACACACATATTTACGTCGCTGTTTACATAGCTTTGCGTCCTTATAATGTCTTGAATAAGTTACAAAGTTCATTGCAACAAAGAAATGGAAAAACAGAAAAGACTAAACGAAAAACAATGATCACCTCCGAAAAGAAACATCCACATCCACAACGGAGGCAAACGGAGAAGGCAACATGGGTCTTTGTTATTGCTGCTTCCGCACCGATTTTGCCTGCCAATCCTGCGCTTTCCTCTTTCACTTAAACTTTTCAGCGAATTTCACCCACATGCCCCGCAGGAGTATTCTTACGATTAGTTTGACGTTGTTGCGCGCTTTCCTCACTTTCTTACAATTTAGTTTGTGGAGTTCTGCATTGAGTATTTTGTTAAGTTGAGGATTTTGGTAAACTACTTTTCTAGACTCGAGTTTCCAAGTCATGAGCTTTTGCACGACGGGCGCGAGACGGCATTGCAAAACGTTCTGCAAGACAGGACAGCTCAGACAGGAACTACTTAAGTGGGCGATTGCAAGCTTATAAACGCTGTCTAAGGTCCTTAGAATAAAGCGGAAGAGCCACGGAAGCTAACTTGATGTCAACATCAGAACGCCATTGCTTGCAAGCGTGCGTGTGTGTGGGTACAAATGAATAGATTGTGAATATATTGAAATGAAACGGGTTTTGGTGAATATTGAAAGAGAAGTGTATATTCAAATACATTTCAATGTTTATAAAATACATATTTTCATATAATAATTAAAGTAGCGAGTGCGTAAAAGAAGAACTCCACACCAAGCTTTTCAGACGTTCATGCTTCACTCAGCTATACGCAGGGCCGTCGAGAGAAAACTCGGACCCAGGACTAAAAAATCACGGGCCCCTATACATACATATATAAATTGTATCAATTTATAAGCATATGGCCCAAATCGCCGAAAACGAAACGGAACAATTTTTTTTCTCGGGTTTCGCAGATTTTTGATTATATCTGGGTCATACATATTCTGAGGTTTGCGACAATATAAATATTAACCCGAATCTCCTTCCCCTAAAAATTAAAATTCACTTAATCCTGAGCACCTTTAAATTAATGAAAATTAAAAAGCACAACTTGAAGTTAAGGATTGTTTTTATTTAAGGACCCCTTTTTTTGCATTATACCTACTTGCTTCTCTTCGCTTACCTTGTATTACTTTAAACTTAACAAAAAAAGTATTCGACAAAATAATCAGTGATTAACTTTCTAAATGAAAATAAAGTCGGCAGCGTTTTTTAATGTAATATAACAGCCCAAAATACCAAAAAGTTTTTTTTTGGCTCTGAATCCACCAGGCTAAAAAATGGGAAAATCTGGTTTTCTTATTGTTTCACAATAAAATAAAGCAGTTTCCTATACTCTTCATCATTCATGTATTTTCGGTGGAAAACTATTTGTAGCGTAAGAGTCTTTTTTACTAATTGAATTTTCCGCTAAAATTATTTTTTATTTAGTTAGAGATAGGGCTCATTTTGAAAGCAATATTGTAAGCTATTGAACGTGCTATTGACACATAGTTAAAATTTATATTCTTTTTAACTCAAATAGGCTCAGAAAATAAAAATTACGTAAAAAAATTCGGGAATTATATTATTTCAAAAAGAACAGATTTTCTGATTAAATAATAAAAATCTATTGGCCACTTTAACTGCCGTGTCCTCAAATCTAACATCGCCAAATTAAGCATATGCTTCTAACTCATTAGATACGTCATCTTCCAATGGCCATATGGTCTGAAGGAAAAATCGTAAAGCACCACTCGAAGGAGCATTTTGAAGGGTAAGAATAGTACTAAATCGCATAGAGCAAACAAAAGTGACCATTAAAGCCGTTTTCGTGTACTTAACCGCGAAAAACCTCAATATCTTGGGAAAGAAAGGAAAAGAAGAAAATTTCTTCTGAAACGACCTACAGCTGCACATCAACAGAAACTTTCAAATCTGTATTCGTGATTATCATGTTCTTAATTTCTTTGAATTACATGTCAAATCGCAAGTTTACGACGCTACATGTATATCGCACAGGTAACGTAACCGTCTTTTTCCGTAGCGTAATAGTCCGACTATTTTTTGCAAATATTGACCTCGAAATTATTTTTATTAGTTCAATAAATACGTAGTTCTTGAGTTCCATCCTTAAGCTAAGAAACTGTATACCAATTCTTGAAAACATTATATAAGGAGAGCAGACATTTTCGATAATATAAAACCGCTTTAAAAAGTACTTCTTAAAATTGTTATGTAACAGTCCACTGTTGGAATATTCATAAAATCGGGCAATAACCACACCCACCTCCCATATAACGGTAGTTTACAGTACACGAAAACTGCGATAAATCGGTAATTATTGAAGATAATGCACTAAAAATCGATGATTGCAATAACCACTCAGCAAAAATTTTATTATTATAAGTTTTTGGATATTGGGCGTGGCGCTGCCCACTTATGACTACAAATGTGTATCTCGGTAACCAATTCATTAATCTCCCACACTCGGTGCACTTGATAATATTGGTACGGAAAAGCAATTTGTTGGAAATTATTCGAATCGGACTAAACTTACTCCTGCTTCCCATATAACGGTAAATTTCGGATATACGAAAACTCCGACATTCAGTTATTGAATACGCTCATTTACTTCAAGTTAATACCTAAAACAATCTCTTAACAAAAAATTAGACTGTTACAGACCTTTGACTAGTTTAGAGAAAGTTGAAACGACGATATTTGACACCTGCGCCGAGTATATAAAATTCGGTTTCGCCCGAACATATACTTCTTTACTTTTTTGTATTGTTTTCTAATTCAAATGTATTTTTTTTTTAAATATTTTGTAAGTGTTATAACTTTCTTATTCGTTCTTCTTATTCTTTAACACAAAACCAAATAACCAAAATGTTAGTTTTCTAATTATCTCCTCGTCAAATATTTTCTTTAGTTATTGTCAATATAGCCGCTCCCTGTATATTAATATATTGTATGTCTTGATTGAATGATAAAATAATAAATCGACATACCCTGCTGGTAACAACGACGAAAATATTAGCAATATCGTATACATATACATATGTACATTAATAGCAATCAAAATATAAACCTAACAACCACAAAAAATCTGTTTAAAAGTTTTGCTCACATCTTTTCCGTTTCGTTTTCCTCGGTGCCACTTTTTACGTTTCCGTTTCCGTTGACACTTAAGTATGCGGATCAAAAGATAATTTGCAAGATGCGTGAAGATTTTTTAAATAAATTCAAACGAAAAACTTTCGTCCAATACATACTTCCCACTCCAGTTTTTTGTGATGACTGGTAGCCACATGCCCGAGGCTTGTGGAAATGAAATGGACGAAAAAATAACAGCCACAGGAACTTTTGGGATTTTAATATGGTGTGAAAACCTAACAGAAAGTGCCAAAGGCGATGCCGAAGCTGTGTAAAGGGGAAGATTGTAGAGCAGTTGGAAGTTGAAGCTAGTATACTCGTACATATGAAAAGCTGAAAAGCAGCCACAGCAAACAATAAAGTTATTTTTGTTTTTGTTTGGGTTTTTTTGATGAAACGCTACATTCGTCCAATGTCCTTTGGGAATGTTGCGGCTGATGTTGGTGGAGCTATTATTTTTGTAGTGCTACCGCCTTCGCTGCGGCTGGTGGTAGTGAGTGATGGTCATGCATGGCTTTGTGAGTAAGTGTGATTTTATGTTCCAATTGGATTGCTCTTCCTTTTGCATCTCGTACATTTTTTGTTTCTATGGTACTATACTTTTTCAGTTTTTGTTTTGTATTATTTGGAGACTTTGAAAAATTGCACAAATTATTTATACAACAATGAAAGAAGTTCAGCTGATGTGATATGAACTGAAACGTTGTTTGACAGCTGCTGGATGTTGCTTAATGTCCTTTTTTCAACTGAAATATTGGCAGGCGTAGGTGGCCATTGACAATTAAGGGGGCTTAATAAAGATCTTTCTTGAGCGAAGTACAATTGTACTGCAAGTATACATATGTACATTTGAAAATATTCCGAAAGCTAAATCAATCGACTTAGGTAGACACAAGTCAAATTTTCGGGATCAACCTTAAGTATTACCAAAAATTTTTCCACCTGATAAGGAATGCCGACACCATTTTCATAAGGGTAAGCTTACAGCTGCTTTTATAATAAACAATTTGCAAAGTGATTCCCTCGAGGACGACACAATGTTAAAAATACTGAAGGTACGTACATGAGAAGAAGAAGGCTGTGTACAGTAACAAACTTCTCTTGACCCCATTTTGCTAAACCGCAGAACTCACAAAAACTCACAAACTTAAGTAAACAAAAATTTGCGAAAATAATATTCTTCAGCAAGTATACGAAATTCCCAATCAAATTCGGGGGATATTATATTTTTTGTTCCTGCTGATACTCATGTCATTGCTGCTGATGTTCTTCAGCGGTTCCCCAGCATTTCTAATATGGTCTGATTCCCCGAGCACCATAAGTCGATACGGAAAAGAAGATACGAGAAATTATTTGACGATGACTTAACAGTATATAGAGTTTATGGAGTTAAGGGGGATGGGAAGCTAGCTACGGTGATGGACTTTCCGAGCCTTTATTTTTGTATTTTGTAAGTGGGCTTATGCGAAGCAATGCATTTTTTTGACTTTAATTAACTAAAAAAAGATTGGTCAAATACGCTATGCCATTAACATTGCTCATTTTTGTTCAGTTATCTTAATTTGAAAGATGTCTAAATTAATTATAAAAATGAAACGCAAAAGGAAATTTTAAAAGCATGGCGTAAACTTTTCCTTCGATGTTTAAACAATTAAATTCGTAGCGAACAGGTCATTTTTAATTTTAATTCTTACCAGTTTTTTTAATCTCATGGGACCTTGCTGCATCTTTCTCCCCATTTATATATCGCTGTATTTCATTAGTTTTATATTTTTTGTTGTTTTGGTTTTTCTATTTTAATTTGGGATTTGTTAAGCACTTAAGAGGTTTACCAACTAAGTAAAAGTAAAAATTAAATGCAAATGGAAAGAAACAACGATATGACATAAAGGGATACCAAAGCACATATATGTATATGTACATATGAACACTTACCTAGCTACATATGTATGTACTTACCTTTCAAATATGTGAAGTCAGATAACCAAATGATATCCAAATTATGTATTATGTAATTCAGTTATCGCTTGCAACAAGGCCTATCCTAGTTCTTCGACCAGTAGACACAGATATAGAAAAGAGGATAGAGAAGACGAAAAAGGGGTATAGTTTAGTAAAAAAACTAAATTATAATCCGAAGAGATGTGCATATACGTAGTAAAAAAATCTACATTTATGCACATCGTGAAGCAATGGAATGTTTACATGTATCCACATATTTATTTAAAAATGTATACATGTATGTACATATGTGAAATATAGTAAGTAAATAGTTATCGAATGTAAACAAAAATGTCTAACAGATACTTTCTTAATTCTTATATGTATTAATATGTCGGTAAATACTATGGATGTGTGCCCATCCACGCTTATGAGAGTTTCTGCATACATAGTGCATACACATACATACATATAATTCTATATAAAGATGGCTGGGATATATTTGTATCCCGGGACCCATGTCAAAACATTTGACAGCTGACTAAAACATGCCATGCGAAGCCATGTTCCTTCTTTCATGTCCAATATCCCGTTGTGTTGCTGAGGCATTTGGTTCTTACTCGCATTTAGTTGAGCCCAGCAAGTATTCCATGTGGCTACGATTTGTTCATTCTTTTCGTTCATATTTGCTGCACCTACAGGCTGACTGTTCATCTGTCATACGACTTTGAATCGGTCGATTGCGCTTTTGTCTATTCAGCGGTCATTTTCATTTCCTTTTTTTAATATTTCCAGTTAACGTTTTTTGTGCTAACTTCAAGCTGGAGTCAAAAGTAAAGAGTGAAATAATATGGCGTTTTCATAACAATCCACGAAAAAGCGGTTTCCATCATGCTACTATAAACTTCTACATGTACATAAGTACATATAGATATACATATATATCGTCGTTTAAAGTCCGCATATCAACAAAATACAAAACCGCGTATCAGCAAACTGCAAAACCGCGTATGTGAAGTCGTAGAAATTATTTTCTAGAGCGTAAATACACTCATATTTCCAAATGGTTCTCTTTTTTATGAAGCAGGCGCATTTCTGGCTAGTATATTTCAGGACGAATGGATACGGATTGAACCAAGAGCTTGTGTGAGCAATCCAATTTTTGGCAGCCAATGTCAGTTACGCGGTTTTGCAGAATAACGATACGCGGGTTTGTACTTTAAGCGACGATATGTATGTTGGTTATAATAAACACAACTTCCAGATTTAATTCAACATTGTTTTTATGAGCAAAATTTATGCATACATATTTATATAAAAACAAACTGAAAATTACTGATTAAAAATAATGTACATAGTAACCGGTACCGTTTCATAAATTTTTAGTGTGGAGAACATATTTGGGAAAAGTTAGTGATTACCAGGGAACGGATTTTTAGGACCTAAAAACCTATAAACAAGGCAAAATAAAATAACGAAATAGGCTAGAAAAGGCAAAATAAAATAGCGAAATAGGCAGGAAAAGGCACTAAAAATCGCTAAATAGGCAAAAGAAGGCACTAAAAAAGACAAAAACCAAAAATTATGAAAAAATGCATTTATTTTAGAAATGTTTATTTTACAAGTAAAAAGAGAAAAACTAGTTCCATTATTTGAAAAATTTGTTCTTTAAATCTTCGACTATTTTCTCCTTTCTAGTTTTAAACTGACAAAACTTTAACATTAGTAGTAACGTTGAACCACAAGGTGCATTTTGAAGTTTTCTGGCAGCATTATCATTCGATTTTCGCGAAAAAGCCTTAAATGTACTATACGTGCGCTCGGCGTGAGTTGATACAAGTGGCGCCCAATTTAAATATGGAACATTTAAAACTTTGATATTATCAGGAATAAGGTCTTTTTCCTTGCCCTTTGCAAGTAAAGGTAGAAAAGGCAAAAAAAGGCAACAACAAATGTATATATATGGAACCAGGAAAAGCTAAATCGTGGACATTATTAATCGAATATACTCAATCTCTTTAGCAGAAAAAAGGAAATTTCCATAAAATCCGTTCCCTGGTGATTACATTCTTCTTCGAAACTATATTCAGAGTAACTAAGGCGCCAAGCAGTATTTATATCATCTTATGAGCATGTAAATAGAGGGATGAATGTATGCTAATTTAGTTTTTGTAAATTTGTGCTGAACAAATGTTTCCTTTAGTTGGGTAGAAATACAATTATCAAGACAAGGCACTTCTATAGCCACTCTAAAATAAACTTAAGGACTTGCCAGCCGATAGCCTATGTAGCTAGCGCTGCGTTTCTTAGTTTATATGATAGGCTCACATCAGCGTAGCCAGAATGAAATTTAGGGGGGGGCTCGGCCCTATTAAGCTGGCATTTCAGGGTACTATTATATGTATATATAAGGAAAAATTTAAAGTTAGGGGGCTACGCCCATGTAGGCTCAGTTGTATGAGCTTTAAAAACTAAAAAAAATAAAAATAAAAAAACTTAAGGACTTAGCGAAACACTATTTATAGGATCATTTGCAGCATGTTGAATGCGTGGAAATTTAACTTCTCCATTTACCGATTTTAGAAGATCAGAAGCTGATTGGAAAACATTGGAAAACTTCTCAACAATAATTTCGGGAAAGTCTTTTACTATTTTTAAAACGATTTCGATGTGTTTGATATCGCTTGGTTACGCGAAAATTGTTGATGTCATAAGAAGGCTCACAACAAATATACAAACATTTTCTTCACACTTTTTATTTCAGTACCATGAAAGTATGCACACACATCGTCGTCAAAAGTGCAAAACTGCCTATCGTCGTTTTGAAAAACTGCCTATCGTCGTTTTGCAAAACCGCGTAACTGACATTTGTGCCAAAAATTTGATTTGCTCATAGGAAGCTCCAGGCATAAAGCCTTATCTATTCATACCAAAATATCGATATTAGACTATGTAATGCAAAATAAAAGCATAGTTCCAATACCGCTCATCAAGAGTAGCATATACTTTTACTCTTTCCTGTAAAATCTTAGTGACCTAACATACGCGGGTTTGCATTATCGTGATGCGCGTTTGCGTATCTTCTTTAAACGACGATATGTCTTATAGAGATATTTATTTAGCACTCATTTATTTCATAAAGTTATCTTTCCGTTAACTATTCTTACGGTGAACTTTATACTCATACATTGAAATGGCTAACTTAGGAATAAAGACATAATACAAGCCTTCAAGTAACTGATGTATGACTATGTGTATTATTTTTCTCAATATCTCTAAAATGTAATAAATATTTTTAATTTCCTTTTATAAATACTCTAAACTCGGTTTTCATTTGAAACGTTTTTCATACAAAAAAGCGACTGAAAACCAGCTTTTTAACGTTCGCCTAACTCAGGATCACAACCGCTGAATACTGAGCCTTGCAAAGGATGGATCTTCTTATCGTTATGGTCCTGTATACGGTACATTCATGCATCCATACATATGTATGTATGTGCACCTAATGCCTACATAAGGTTCAATTATGAACAGCATTACTGACGAAATATTTTCCAAAAAATAAAAAGCCTCTGCACGCGCCAAATACGTATTATATTTTTTATTACATTTTGGCAATTTTCCAGAAGGTTTTCACTCATTTAAAACATAAGCGTTTGCTAAATTAAGCGACTTAGAGAAACCACTGGCAGCAACGCCATTCCAAGATACCTCAATAACTTGTGTCGGCCGGCTGCTGATTCACTGCGTCATTTAATGATGAACTGGCACTTTTCTGTGCAGACTTGATGACATTAAAAATACCACACACGAACATACTTTTTGCGAGAATTAATAAATTTACAAGCATAAAAAACGTGATGCGAGGCTCTACGCTGCAAACACATATGTATATATGTAAATACACATTGCATGTCACAAGCACGTCGTTCAATGTGTTGGTCCACGTAATTTCCGCAATTAAAAAACATGTTTGCTTTGAAGTGTTTTTTTCGCCAATTTTCCTTCAACAATTTTTCTTCGAATGCTTCGAGCGCAAGGAATTCAGTTTTTGCTGGCATTTGAGGTAATCCCGTCAGTCGGTATGGATGACAAGCAACTTGGTAATTTGACCACCACAGGTGCTTTTGCTTATCCACCGTCCCACAGTGTTGTAGCTTTGATTGAGTATACACTGCAATTTTTTCATATAAATATGTACATATCCATATGTCCATATGTACATATGTTCATATATATATGTACATACATTTATATATTTACGCACGAGATTACTTGGAGATCTGAAGAAAGACACAAATTAGATAATCCGCCAGGAACTTGAAAAATATTTTATTCCCAATATATGTATGAGTGTATTTATCTGAATTTTTTAAACTTATGATATATATATTTCAACGCAAAACATATCTGCATGTGCGAGTATTTTAATCCGCAATATGTACTTATTAACAAAATTAGGCACGTAATGCTTTTATTCAGTGTTAGGCCGATTTTCTTCTACTTTTGTTATGCATCTCATCCGGTTGGCAGCGTTTTTGGAGAAAGGTTTTAAAGCAGAACGCACCTGGAGGTTTGATATTTTCGGACGAAGAGCGACAGTTAATGGAAAATACATGTTTAAGGTTTCAAGTTGACCCCCTCATTAGAGTGGTTCATAAAAACACTCTTTTTGGAAATTCATAAACGCTACATCAGAATATTGTTAATTGTGATAAAAAAGGGACACGTATTTTTTTATTTTGAAAAAAAAGTTTTCTTAGATCGCGCTGGTCGGTTTTTTATAAAAACGCTGATGTTCTCAATTTTTTTATTTTCTTGACATATTAAAATACAGCTAAAAATGTGGTTTTTGCATATTATTACTCTGATATTATTGGGGAACTTTCCTATTTTGGATCCGCCATTTTGAATTTCGAAAAACTGACTTCATATTCCTAATAAGCAACCCCAGAAACCCCCTGGTAACAAGTTCTAATATGACTAGTCTGTTTTCGAGAGCATATTGTCGAACAGTAGGCCCATTCTAATGCCCAAGACAGGTGTGTAATTAAGGGAATGTTCCCCAATAATACCAGAGTAATTATATGTAAAAAACACATTTTTATCTGCGTTTTAACATGTCAAGAAAAAAAAAATTGAGAACATCAGCGTTTTTATAAAAAACCGACCAGCGCAATCTCTAAGAAAACTTTTTTTTTCAAAATAAAAAAACACTTTTATCTTTTTTTGTCACAAATAACAATAATTTGAGTAGCGTTTATGAATTTCCAAAGAAAAATATTTTTGAACCACTCTACTCCTCATCCTAAAAGCGACAGACCTCTTCACACCTTTGGTGTTCGCCTCTTGCGTGCATAGATAATGCATTTGTGGTTTTCCTCCATTTGCATAAGAAGGCAGGGGTCAGAGTTGGGGAATCTAATTTTAGTGTACTGACGTGAGTGTGAGCTGAGCAATTAAAATCAAATCAAGCTTCCATTTGTAAGGTTTTTTCTTTATGCATGAATACAGCGATTAAATAAAATCAAAGTATTATAAAATTACAGCTAATTGCGCTGTGTACTAGAACACATAGACACAAATTTATATTAAACAATAAATAACAAAATGTAGCAATCAAATTACCTACGCCCGCATTAACTGGACAGTTCAGGTCAAATACAACTCTCTGAATGAGCGTGGTATAAAGCTCCTGAGAAAAATCTAAACAAATATTTTTCACTACTTCTGTTGCTTGAAATAGTTATTTACTTTTGTTGTAAATTTTCTTGAAGAAATAAATGTACGAGCCTTTTTTTCTTGTGAGGTGTAAGTCAATTTCTTGAACGTAATTTTACATATCGTCGCTACAATGTCGAGCTATCGAATGCGAAAATGGGTACTTTTCAGGAGACCAAAAAAACTGGTGTAAAAAATTTGATGTCATTAGGAAAAAGTGTGGGATAGAAATTTGACGATTTTCCAACTTATGTATCATTTTAAACGCATGCACAAGGTATAGTAAATGATAAAGCATTTTAGAACATGCGAAAGTTTGACATGGTAGCGAAGATATATGAATTTATCGTTTTTCTGGGTGCTGAATACTAATCTTGAAAGTCTATAATTTTTGTGCATACGTCTTCTTTTTCGGATTTGCGCTGTTACCGCTTGTGAACAAATAGAAATTTATACGAGTAATAGATCGCATCACGAAACCATAAAAAGAAACCAGAGAAGCATCTCTAATAAAAGCTCTTTTTTGCAGGCTTAAAAATGAGCTGCCTTTCCTATAACTTATTCATTTGATGCCCGAAATCCCGTTTACAGGGGCTTCGTACCTTTTCTGATTATAGTTTTAATGTTTCCAAATCGATATAAAATCTCGAGTAGCATTTCTTATGACTAGGGCTTGGAATCTCATGCAAATGCGTATTTTTATTAGGCATATCAAAATCGAAATGGTTAAGTTATCTTTACGAATCATGAAATTTCCTTTAAAATGGCATTCAATCGTTAGTGCATATTTTTGCATATTTCGCAGTAAATGCACGATTTTCCAAATTTTGCAAAAAATACCTGTGTTTGCATATTTATTGTGCATATTTTAGTATATTTTACAATAATTGCATGTGGTTTTTGTATATTTTTGTGTTTTTTTTTATATTTAAAACCATTTAAATTTAGTGCGAAATCTCTTGCCAAAAAAATCCATATAAGTTTTTCTTAAATATTCATCTGAATATCTACTCGCATATCCAAGCGGCCATTGAGGTACTCTCTTCTACCTCTGTTAGACCTCAACTAGTGGAAGACTGTAGGAGAGAGCTGATCAATACTAAATTACACGAACGTGGCAGCGGATGAACTTGCAAGGTGCGGCTCCGCACTGAATGTGTCCCACGCGGTGGACATGAGCGCTTCGCTCAGAGAGATAAAAGCAGCAATTACCGAAATTTATCACTCCAAGGCTAAGCAGAGGTGGAAACGTGCAGGATCGTACTGGATTACCCGGCAGTTCTGGGTGTCATACGACCCCCTTAGACCAACGCTCTCTTGGGAATGAGCAAAGAAGATACCTACTAACGTACTGCAGTGTGCACAAGGCACTGGTCCTTTGGTGTAGTAGTTGCGATGCATCTGGCTCAAAAGACACAGTCGAACACTTCCTGTGCGAGTGTCCAGCCTTTGCAAAGATGAGGCTAAATACAGTCTGCAAGCCATTCCTGCAGAAGCTGCTTCTTTCTGTATGAGGTACTGAAATTCATTAAAGCCGCCAAATGGCTATAGGTTGCACTATTTGTGGAATCAAAATGGCGAACTTTCTCAACTGTTTATTTACACAAGATTGTATCTAACTGCTTGATTATAAACTTATTTTATCCATAAATATGTATTGTATTTTGAAGTGAATTGTTTCCGTTATTTTCTTGTTAAAATACATGTGTTATTTATTTTTGTACCGGCAATAAATTATTAGAAATATATTTTTAATTGCATATTTTACTTGTATAAGGCGCATATTTTCGATTTTTTAGTGCATGAGATACATATGTATGTACGGCATTTTTAGTACGCTGATTCCGAATATATCCATAAGTTCAAGGCGTATTTAACAAGGTGGTGTTGGCCGTATATAAGTAAAAAATTACACTAACAAATTATACGCTGATGGCCATACTGTCATTGGTATGAGTTACAACAAACACATCATTTTGACGTAATGGCCTCCACGGCGAAAAACTCAGCTGTCGCCCCAACACCACCTTGTTTAATACACCTTGCATAAGTTTTTATAATTGCTTCTAGTTTGAAAAATCTAGCTTTCCTCTTTATTTCACGTAGAGAAAAGGCTCTTTTAATTTGGTTTTAATGTCGATCATGGAAACTATCGTACATACATATGTATGTTGTTTGAAGTTTGTAAGAAATTTTCCTTTGCTTAATAAAAATTATTTTCCGCGTCAGTATTACATGTGAGATTCAAAATTTTCATCTGTGCTTGTAGGCGAAGTCAGAAGGATTAGGAGAGCTGCCATTATTATGTACATACAGGGGCGTACCCAGGAATATATTTTTTTGGGGGGGTTTTTACTTCTGAAAATTTGCTTCAAATAATTTGCTCTTTAAAGTACATTTATGTAAGTTTTATGTACAGTATGTAATAAATAAACTTTTTGAAGTTTCATAAATTGCACTTTATTTACATAAAATTGACAAAGAGCCCAAACATTTTTAACCGACTTCAAAAAAGGGGGAGGTTGTCAATTCGTCAGAATATTTTTTTCTTTTTCTATGTATGCTACCGCATAACTGTGAACCGATTTCAATAATTCTTTTTTTTATCGGAAAGATGGTACCTCAAGGGTCGTCCCATAATTTGAAAATTACTTGTTTAATATAAAGTTCTATAAACACACGATGCGCTCACCTTCAAAAGTAATAAAAAATGTTAAAAAAGAGTTTTAATGTTAATTTTCCTCGATTCATGGTTTTTGGTTTTCGATGGAGATGGTGATTTTTAACGATTGCCTCATTTTGTTTAATACTTCAACGAATTCGAAGTTGGCAAATTTTATCTTCGATTTAATCCTTGTAAAGTACATATCAGTGGTAAACTCTTTTAGGCTGTAAAGTGTAAAAAGCAAAAATGTTTTCATTCCCAGTTATACTCAAGAAAAACGAAAAATTCGTATAAAATGACGCGCAAGAAATGGAAAAGAAATTTTCTTCTATCAAAATTTCTTAAATCAGTTTGCACATCTCAAGGAAAAATTGCTCGTATATTTATTTCTTCAAGAAAATTTAGAGCAAAACCAAAGTGCTTTTTCAAGCACTATTTCTTGTGATTTTTCTTGAGAGCTGGATTCTAAGCTTTAAGATACAATTTGTATTTGAGGTTATTAGCTTTAGGGGGGTTTGAACCCCGAAAAACTAACTCCTTGCGTGCGCTTATGTGTACGTATATACATAATTACGTAATATGTATGTATATTAAAAAATCCAGAACACATATATTTGTATATAGATACATAAGTACTTTTGTTGTATGTACATTATCGTGGGCCAAAAATCCGCTTTTTTAGAATTTTGATTGGTAATAGCAAAAATGTTTCATTATGCTTTAAAAAAAATCTGTGTGAAATTTGGAATTTTTTGGTCAATATCCTAGGCTCGCCCAAGTCCATCAAAGATCTATATGCTCAAAAAATAAAATTAATAAATAAATTAAATAATACATTTTTTTTACTAGAATTGCAATAAACTTCGAAAGTATTAGTCCTACATAGTTTGGTATATGGACCTTTTTTGTAGAGAATCGAAGTCAGCTAAAAAAAATTTTTTTAGTACTAGAACTTTGGTGGACATGGGCGAGCCTAGGATATTGGCCAAAAATTTTCACATTTCACACAGATTTATTTTAGAGCATAATGAACCATATTTTTGCTATTACCAATCAAAATTCTAAAAAAGCGAATTTTCGGCCCACGCTAATGTACATACATATATATGTACATACATACATACGTATGTTTCTGTGCTGGCACGTCTATAACTCGAGGCGGTTATAGTTAATCATCATCAATTTTAGTTGAATGGTCGCAGCTGAACTCTTGCCTCGTGGCTTGACGTGTATGATTTTGCTTGAGCGCGCGCTTATGTGAACAAAAGCGTAAAGAATAGACCAGAAGTTCTGCTTCTGGAGCAACTGTGTACTGAGGCACCCGGAAAACGAAGTAAAGGCGACCAACAAAAGGTATGCCTCCCATAGAGATAGCGCAGTTGATACTTATACCAGCTTTTTATGCAACTATCAGTGCGCACCCCTTTCGCACGAAGATTGATTTTTGCCTTCTTTGATTTTGATGCGCTTGGCGACTGCAAGTGATATAGGTACATACATTATATGCATATACATATGTACTTATATTAAGTTGGACGTTATATTTTAGCTTTGAATTTTATATCATTAAAACAGGCAGTTTTAATAAAATTGTTTAAAATAAAAATAAATATACATACATATATGTACCCATATTTATGTATATATGTATGTATTACTAAGTGTTTCAAGCCATACCTTATAAATTAATTCACACCTCGCTTTACAAGCTTTTGATCTGCTCAAAGTGTGCTAGCATCCAACGACCATCATTTGTATTTGCAAAATAGCATCAGAAAAGTGGCACAAGACTTTGTTGATTTGATATCTTTGATTTCTTCTTCATCATCATAAATTCTTCATACCTAGTTTGTCAAAATTGGAATTTAATGACCTCGAATTCAATGATGACCACCAGTCGGTGCAAGCGCATGGTTGATTGCTCCGCCCTATCGAATGTAAGCACACCATTCCTACATTTCGTCAAAAGCCGACGATCGTGGTGGCGCCAATACTCGTCGTTGCTCTACTTCGCTCTTTCGCGCTTTTGGCGGCAAAGTGATAAATGCGATTAAGGCGATAGGGGACGGGCACATTCGAAGTGGTAACAACGGTGGCAGCAATGGCTGCTTTTGGCTAAGTGGCAGCAACCACATACCAACTACCTACATCAGTTGCATCGGAAAATTATTAAAAACGCATTAGTGCCGTGCAAGACAACAACTACAGCACACTTTAATGCCGACTTAGCCATGACTACATACAAATGTACATACTCGAGACAAAGAAAGGCAAAATGGTTTGCCATAATAAAAATGACCCCACCAAAAAAAAGGAACGAAATGAAAAAATTATAACAACTTGCGAAAGAGTCGACGGAAACACACACGCGCACGCACCTCACGCACTCATTTGGGGGTAATGGGCAATTCTTTGATATGAAAGTAAGCATATTGTAATTAAATTGCGATTAAGCCACCATTTTGCTTGAACTATTCATTATTATTACTATTTGTTTTTTTTTTTTTGGTATTTGTAATTGTGGAGACCCGTTACCATTGTTGATGATGAATTTCTTGTTTCATGTGTTGCCGGTTCGGATCGGTAAACGTTTTTACTTTGTATTACTTTCATGTTTGCTCTTGGTGTTGGTGGCTTGAAGGAAATCATTAAAGTAATTACATTGTATCATTATATGAATATGCATTTACATATCGTTGCTTAAAGTACAAAACGGCGTATCGCCATTCTGCAAAACCGCGTAACTAACATTTGCTGCCAAAAATTGGATTTGCTCACACAAGCTCTTGGCTTAATCCTTATCCATTCGTCCTGAAATATACTAGCCAGAAATGCGACTGCTTTATAAAAAGGAGAACCATTTTGCAATATGAGATTTTTCACTCTCTAGAAAATAATTTATGCAACCTAACATACGCGGTTTTGCATTTTGTTGATACGCGGTTTTGTACTTTAAACGACGATGTGTACATATGGTCAAATATTTTCTCTTTAACGTTACGGTCACACGTATATTTCTGCTTATATTTCTTAAACGTTGTGTAAAAACCGAAAATATTTCATTTATCCTGATAATAAACCCCAAAAGCAACATTTTATATACAGACACTTGTTTCCTATCTTTTGTTGTTTTAAAGATACATAAATGTGGTTTTAGGTGGTCTTAACGTTACATTTTGTGGAAGTCAGTTATATATAACACAAGGAAAACTTGGCGAATCCTGCAAAGTTAAAAATTAAACTTAAGTATTTTAATAAAGATCAAGGTTCAGAGAAACTATAAACATATTCACTTTTGGTTAATACACGTTTATAATAAATCTATAAACCGAAATATGCAGTCTTTAACGTTACTTACCATACTTGACTATATTTTCCATTTTGATTGCTTGCGAGGCACAAGAGAAATGAACGTGCACCGCATACATCGGATGTCAATCGGCACTTGTTTCTAGATGCCTTCAGATGTATATCAAAAAAATATATGAAAAATTGACGGGTGACTCAAAGAAATATTTTTTTTCACTCGTTCCTCGTTTCCAAAATTTTGACTATATGCATATATGTACTATAGGTATTCTCACTCAGTACAACAGAAAAACATCAATTCAAACATTACCCTAGCAATAAAACATTTACAACAGCAAAACAAATGAATAAAAATAATAATAAAATAAAATTAATTAAAAAAATAAGGGAATGTTTAGTTATTTGTCCACGGCCCTCCAGGGGTGGCTTTGACGCCACCAAAAATTTTAAGGATGCAAAAAAAGAACACATCAATTACACTATTTTAATCAGTCTGGCATTTTGAAAGTTGGTAGTTCTCCGAAACCGAAAAAAAATCGCCAGACTGGTGGATGCCAGACGCGGCTAAAGTGGCGATAAAAATAGGACTATTTACAGTATAGTAACCAGGGCAATGATCACGTATGACGACAATCGTCTCGACGATATCGTGTTGAGATTGTCTTTTTTCATTAAAACCAAAAATTGTTCGATAGTTTGTGCGATATCGTCCACTCAATTCGAGTTTTACTTCTCGTAATAGTAACAGTAACACGTAACAGCAACACAAATAAATACATGAATCAGTGTTTTGACGACATCGTTTTGTCAGTATTGTTTGAACGACAATCGTTTCAAAGTCACGTGATTCATGTACAGGCTAAATTTTATGAATTATTACAGGGTGAATCTTCAGGAGGCTATATGTTTGAAGCCAGGCGAAATTTTGGGTGGAAATGCCCTGCCAGATCTAAAAATCCGTTGCTATGCATGCATTCAAATCAACTTGTTTCTTACTACTTTTTAATATACTTTGTTAACGAAATGAAAAAGTATAGGTAAAAGTACTATGAATCGGCAAACAAGAACCCTCTCCATAAACCAGAATATGCTGGTACAAATTAAATCCAAGTTTCGTAATGATGAAAAATAATTAATTGAAATAAATTTGGCGGTTATTTCCTAAAAACTGTTTGTCTTGTTATTTTTTTTTTAATTTTGAAAACCGCTTTGAAAAGTTAATAATTCGAAAAAATTAATTACCCTTGGTACATTTTGGTTAACTTTTTCGAGATTCTAATAATTTTATAAAATTTAGTTCAATAAATTAAAACTTATATAAAAACAAGTAAGAAAGTCTAAGTTCGGGCGGAGCCGAACATTAAATACCCGGCGCAATTATTAAATATATGTTTTCCACCTTTCCGCAAGCTACCGCTACACGATAAGCCGGGGTGTATAAATTTTAAGTAAATTAGCGTCCTTAAATTTCGAAATATTGCAGTTTCAATCATTTCTGAAATATACCGTTATATGAAAAGCGGTCGTAATTTTAGTCCGATTTCAATAATTTTCAACGCTTTGCTTTTATGTGGCAAGCACAATAACCATACCGAGTTTGGTTCAAATTTCTAGAACGGTTAGCGAGGTACATATATGTGATCATAAGTGAGCGGTGCCACGCCCATTTTCCAAAATTGTATCATAAGCGTTTTTCTTGGTAAAAAATTGTTGCAACCATCAATTTTGAATAAAGTAGCTTTAATATTTACTGATTTATCGAGGATTTCGTATTTTTCTAAATTACCGTTATATGGGATGTGGGCGTGGTTATTGTCCGATTTTAAAAATTTTCGGCCATTTGGTATGTTGTAGCAGGGCCAACAACTGTGCCACGTTTGGAAGAAATTGCTGCAGCGGTTACCAAGATATACACATGTAACCATAAGTAGGCGTGGCTACGCCCATTTGCCAACATTTTTTAATATTTTTATTTTTCGTCTAAAATTCATTGTAAATATCAATTTTGAGTGAATTATCTTCAGTAGTTACTAAAATATCGCACTTTTCGTATTTCTGAAAATTACCGTTATATGTGAGGTAGGCGTGGTTATTGTCCGATTTCGCCCATTTTCAATACCGTCCGTCCTATGCCCAAAAGAAGTCCACGTACCAAGTTTCGTTAAGATATCTTAATTTTTACTCGAGTTATCGTGTGCACAGACGGACGGACGGACGGACGGACAGACAGTCACCGCTTAATCGATTTCTCTTTTCATTCTGATCATTTATGTATACATTTGTCTATATCTATCTCGATTCGTTTTGCCTGTTACAAACAACCGTTATGTGAACAAAGTTATAATACCCTTGTGCACAAGTGCGCTCGGGTATAATTACATTAGATTAAACTAAAAGAGATTAAATTAGATGAACTGAACTGAAATGGAATAAAACCAAACTACATAAATAAAACAAATTTAGAAAAGGAAAAATTTAAGCATTTATTATATAATAAAGTCTAAATGGACCCCAGCCCCTACTAAAAATATTTACTCAAATTCACAGACTATAAGTGATAAGTGAATATAAAATGAAATATTTATGAAAAAGTTAATAAAAATTTGATTTATATTTGGATAAAAGGTTATTATGTATTTTAAATAAGTATACGTTGTCCACAATTTGTGTATATAACACTCTATATCAACAACGTAACTTGATATATCGATACCAGCTAACGGTTGAAAAACATAATGACATAAAAATGCTGTACAGTTGGAGATAAATCATACGAACAGATTCATGCAAAAAAAATAACCAAGTTTTTCTTTAAATAGTTGTGCCTTTTTAAAGAGGCTTTGCGATATATGATATATGTATGTAAGTGGGCAGTGCAACGACCATTTTCCAAAACTTGTTGAAAACCCAAATTTTTTGGGGGTCGCGACACAACGAAACTCAGATAACACCGACACACAAAAAACCTCGAGTGCGAAAAACCAAAACAGTCATTTTATACCCAGCAAACATAGTCTCTAACGTTAGAGAAACGTTTTAATTTTATCTTAGGATTCTAATGTAGTTCTCGAATCGAAAATCAGGTTAGAGAACTATGTTAGAATTCGATTAGAAATTTGAAATCAATTAGAATTCAAAGTTAGAGCACGATTAGATATCTAAACTTTTTTTCGATATCGAGAACTAATTGCCCTTTTTGTAGGGAATGCGATAATTCCCGACAGTTTCTCTAATCGTCTTCTTACCTTCTACCTTAGAGAAACATATTGGAATCGTTTTCCAAACGTTCTTTAATTTAATGTTCGTTGGGTTGGTATGTTGGGCCGCTATATTCTAATCTGAGATTTAACAAGTTAGCGTTCAGTATTTTTCTAACCTCAAAAACTGTTACTTTCGTACAAAACCATCGTTTTCTATTTTGACTATCGCTTATTGCAAAAATTTCAAAAAAGTTGTCGAATATGTGCTATTGTTATAAAAGGACATTATTGATTTGATTTATTGAAATCGTATAAAAATTTCCGAAGTCTGGTAATTTAAGGAGAAATTCGGCCTTGAATTTACATATGTTGTGCGCAGACAAAATTGTATATACACATTATTCTTGGCCTTAAACACCGCCGGGAAAAAACCAGACCCTCTAAAATATTGCGAAAACAACTAAAAAAACAATAAATTTGTATAAACAATGTCGTATGTGCAAAACTTGTATAGTTCGTAACTTAAGTCTTAAGTCCAACCAGTCAAATTTCACAATACTACATTTATTTTTCGTGGGAAGAGAAGCGCCCATGAAACTATTACTTGCATTCGCAGTCTACACAAATTATTGTTTAAATCACCCACTCTTTTCAACATTTGCATATTAGTACGGTTGATACAAGCAAGAGCTTTCGAACTTTGATTGAAATTCTACATGAGTATGAATATGTAAAATTAATACCCCCAAAATGGCTGCATGAAGTATTCATTTTCCAGCGAAGTTTGAATGATTTTTGGAAGTTTTCACCCAATTGCCATGGTATTTTGATGAGTTGAATTATGTAAAAGTTTGTTTGGACTGACTTAGTGACGGCAGGATGAAGGCATTTTAAGAAATCGTATTAATTAATTCGATTATGCAGCCGAAGTTGCGATAAGGTGTAACTTTTAGCACCCAGCATAGCACCGAGCATAAAATATCAATTCTATATCGATATTGAATATCGGCTTATAATCTCTGTTGAGAAATTGTATTAAAATGTTATTTGCTATGCACATATATGTACATACTAGGGATGTTGCGAATGTGGAATTTTAGACATCCGCAGATGCGAATGCGGAATAAATCACTAACCGCCACTAAATAACTACTCGCTCGAGGCGACAAACTTGAAAAACTTGACAAAATTGTAAATTCTTTTCGATTGGCGCTGCACCAGTTGAGAGGACTTTCAGTTATATTTCTTTTTTTTATTACGGTGCAATAATTAATTTTCGGGAATTTCATCGGGGCTGTAAATGTCGTGGCAAGATCGTTGTTTAGACACCGTTGTGTTCCAATTTGGAGAACCAATTCTTTTGGTTGTTTCAGAATTTAGAGAACCTGTTACCTCATCAGCGTTTTTCGATTGTAGTTTTTGTAATTAATTTTTAATCTTGTCTTCTGTGGCTGGTTTGAAAAACGTGCGCTTAAAGTGTGTTTGCATTGTTCAACTTTGCGTTCAACATTTGCGTTCAACTCAGCGCAGGGTTGCACGAAACAAAAGTTGAATTGCTAAAAATATCAAAACATGAAAAAATATCAAAATGTTCGCCATAAAAAGGTGTTAGCATCTTTCAACTTTGCAGTCAACTTTTGGTTTGGTTTCCACTAATCGCTTTCAACAAAGTTGGTCGCCAGCCAACATTTAGCCATTGCACTTTTTTCGAGCAACCCTGCGTTGAGTTGAACGCTAATATTGAACGCAAAGTTGAATACTGCAAACACTGTTTTATAGCGTGGTTGTGAATAGGTGGATATGGCAACTAAATTATTATTTTCTAGGAATGAAAATTTCGAAGAAAATTTTGTTTTGAAAGTCGTGGCTGCCAGCAGAATTAGTTTAAATTCTTGTTTTTTTGTAAAAAAGATACCCCGTTTTTTATAATAATTTGAATATTTCATATCTGAACAATCAGTTGTATGAGAGCTATATATTACAGTGGTCCGATTTTTCCGGTTCCGACAAGTGATAAATACATTATAAAGCTAACTTACTTACCAAATTTCAGTCGGATATATCGAAAACTGAGAGACTAGATTGCATACAAACAGTCGGACAGACAGACAGACGGCTCAGCTCGATGTTATGATCATATAAGTATACATTTCTGGTGCTTACAAATATCGGACCAAAGTTATAATACCATTTCATGCACATGAAAGGTACAATTGTCAGGCTTCAAATCGGTGAAGTAGGCGACAAAATATAAATTTAAACATTTTCTTAACTTCTTCCGGGCGTATCTATGTATAATTGCTCAATCCTACGACTACGAGCTATTTCAGTGCAAGCTGCAGTTGCAGTTGACTGTGTTTGTCACAAAAGTAAAAAGTGGCCGAAAAGTTGATAGTGAGCGATATAATCTATTGAAAAATATTAACCAATTTATTTAGGTATTATTCATAGCTTTGGAATATATTTCACGAAAGCAAAAAGTATAAATAGTTGAGGTCACTTTCCTTTTTAAACACCTAGGATATCCCTGACCATTAATAAGGACCCTGAATGACGGCAAACCTCAATACTTTACACACGTTTTGATATGATTTTTTAAATTAATGATTCTAAATTAGGCGTTATATATATTTTAAAATTTTTAGAATCAGTGGTTGAATTTTTGTACTGAAAGCGTTAAGAAAGCTTTGGTTTAAAAGTGTGATACTAAAACCTATCGCCATAAACGGTGCCAATTTTCAGTGATTACTGCGTTTCAGATTACGGCAAATAAAGCCTTTGTCTTTACTTTAAAAATGACTGTTTTCTCACGGCCCAGTAGAGTAAGGTCCTTTAAGAACAATATCAATAACAATTATCCTAGGTTATCAGATCTCTAGCAATAATAGATTAATTGTTGTCTTTCACGAAGTTCTTTAAATAAATTTGAGCTAAATACTCACCCCGAATTTGGGGGGTTACTACTATATAGTTTTGATAAATTTTCAGTTTAATTTCTTATAAAATCTGCCTTTGGGTTTATGCATCTTAAGCATACATCGGAAATTTGTTTTAGAGAATCAATAGGGATATTGTCGAAGGCTTGCACGATGCATGGATAGCACGAAATGCAAAAATACTATTCCAAATTTGGAAGAGTACGAGAGCACCCCATTGCACAGTGGTAGCATGTATAGGTAGCAAGCAGCGAAATTCTGTATGAAATACAATAACAAGAGACAGCGAAAAAAAATGAAGTGAGCGAGATGAGAGGTATGAGAGAAATATGTAGCAATTCCAACAACAAAACAACTAGCACAGGGTCTCATTTATTTTACTATGCTTTTTTGCAAAATATATACATGGGATTCGACGTTGTATATTTTGCAGCGATGGAAATTGTTGTTTCCCATATATTTTGTTGTTGTGTGTTTGCAAGTTATGCAATCCGTGCTAGGTTCAACGGCTTTGCAAGATAGCGAGAATACCCCTAATGTGAAATAATTGCAGAAACGATTAACCGGTTTGCTGCGCAACCGAGACGTCTGCTTTTTAAATAATTTTTAAAAATCAAACAAATCGGCAAGTACATATCGTCCCCGCATGCCGGAAATATGAATGTGTAAACATGAAAATTTTGGGAAATCAAGTTTGCAAGTTTTTTTTTACGAGACTTAACTCTGCATTCATGTAAATGTCATGGTGAAATACATATGTGGTTTCCGAGAACGCATGGTATTCTGGGTTCTGGTATAACATACAACAACCATAGGTTAATCAAGTCATTTCAATAGAATTATGACTTTTAGATTAAGATTTAGTAAGTGTTGGACTGCAAAAATACGAAATAAGTAACAAGGGCACAAACCGAATTGTCTTTATTTCCCATAAAAATATTACAAAATGTTTTACTGAAACTATGAAATGAACAATGGTATAATATGAAAAGTGTCGTTATTTCACATAAAAGCATGACTAACCTATCGAGATTTTTTGTCGTATGCCAATATTCAAGATAAATGTGAGACATGTGCCACTGTTCAATAGTAAGAATTGGCTACTTCGGTTTTGTGACAAATGGCAAAACTGCGCTTTTGCCGGATTGGTAACAGCTAAGCCTTTGTCGATTTGCCACAGAAAAATATGGTTAGTTATAAACCTAATCCGCTATATAACTCAAAAACATGGAATTTCGGGTAGTGCCGTTATTGCAGAGAACCATCGATTTGTGTGTTTTAATAAGTATTAATCAATCAACTACATTAAAATTTTGAAATAAAATTTTCGTTTTTTTTTTATGTGTCAGCCCCTTCCTAAATTCGATCCTGGCGACGCCCATGCTGAAGCTAATGCATCAACCTGACCTTTTACAATGCAAAGTATAATCAAAAGCTACGATTATGCATTTTTTAACGGAGCTTTCTTCAAAAATGACCTCAAGAAAACGTTAAAATTTCCCGCAAATAGCTCTTAAGCTCGTCAATGTAGGATTTATAATGAAGATATTGCCAATTTAAAAATGAACATAGATATGTATGTTTTAGTTCAGTATATTTATGAATCTACATCCGTATGTAATTATGTATATACAATGTATGTAGTAAACCAACCACTACGTTTAATTGTAGCTACATTCTCATACTTACATTTTCATTACTTCTTGAGTGTCTTTGCCGCAAGATAGGCAATAAAATCGGGGGATATGCGTAAAACACTAAAGGCATCCAATCTTGATTGATCACACTTGTCTGTGGTTTGGGCAAAGTGCATTCGTTTCTTGAACAGCGACATAGAACAACAAAAATGCAAGCATACATTGGTATTGTTGTTTTATTTAAATGCCTTTGATTTTCTTCAAGTTTGCTATATGTGTTCTAGACATATCACTGTTGGTTTCCAAAATAGAGGAAAATATATTTTCATTTTGCCGCGCATAATTAGTTACCTTGCAGTCGCCGGTGTCATCCGCCTCTACCTCAACCTTTAGTTCGTAGCTTGTAGCATGTGCATACATGTGTACATGGAGCAGATGCCATCTATGCATGTGTGTACCTTTGTATGTATGTATACTGGAGGCTCAGCGATCGACCGGCCAAAATCTTATGCGGATTATAGCCCATTCCAACAACTCTGGGCCACTAGCCAAATAAGCAATGCATCGCACGCATCCACACGCATTTTAATACGATGCTACAATAAATATATGCAACAACAACACAACAAGAAATAGAAATGCCAGTTCGCACCATGGTGATGCCCTGACAATTATAAATAGTCTGATTTGGTAAGGTCGCCTTTTGATCAATTTATATCCAAGCCTGATGCTTGTAAAAATGCTCTCAGTTCATTTAAACTAAAGTGAAAATACACTCAC
>NW_023458558.1:79065361-79083661 GCF_013731165.1 Rhagoletis pomonella | reverse complement strand
GTGAAAATACACTCACAGCGCTGGCAACTCGGCATAACTGCGAGTTAATACAGTTTGTTTTGCCTATTTAATAGCAGTAAATTAGATTTGGATTTCACGTTTTTAGATACTTTTGATTGGTGTTGTATTTGAATGCGATATAGTAAAAGTTTAGTTCTTACCAACCATTACTTATTTTTAAAGTTTATTATAATCGTTTTCAATCATTAATATAATTTTCTCAATTCAACAGAACGCAAGCGGGGCCGCCAAACATATACCCGTTACCAAACTTTGGAGCTGGAGAAAGAGTTTCATTTCAATCGATATCTGACAAGACGACGGCGCATCGAGATCGCACATGCGCTGTGTCTCACGGAGCGCCAGATAAAGATCTGGTTCCAGAACCGACGAATGAAGTGGAAAAAGGAGAATAAAACGAAGGGAGAACCTGGCTCCGGCGGCGAGGGTGATGAGATCACACCGCCGAACAGTCCGCAATAAGACGCTGATGAAAAAGATGCTGACGAGTCACGCTTCATCCGGTTCCAAAGAGGGACATGAAAGTATGTTAACAACGCAGTCGTCATTAAGCGAAAGGACATCCAGAAAAATTGTCCTTTTTAGATTTTTGAATGCATGCACTAGTACGAATATGACATTTTTCAGAAAGTGCTGAAGTTCACTTTTTAGCGAAACTATGAAGAACTTATCCCGTGCTGCAGTTGGGGTGTAACGTTAGTTACTTATTTTGTTGGACACATACATATGCATATGCATATGTACGTACGTCGTATATATATTAATTCTATACATTATACGTTAAAAATTATAAATTGGTCTTGATTAAAGCTTATGCAATATTAAACTAATTCTGTTTATTTTCTGCAGACTTGTATAACTTTCTTAGTTAAATCTTTAAAGGAAATATTATTATTTTATTTTATTGGGATCAGTAATAATTCGTAATTGACACGAAATCTTATTTTAATACCAGTACTAAGCAGGCAGGCGGGAAAGGTGGAAGCGTTATTGGTTGGAGCAATAGTTACATAAACTAAATAAATTAAACTGTAAATGAGTAAATAAATTAAAGTAAAGTAAAGTAACTAAATGAATAAACTCAACAAAACCAACTCATGTGACCTCAAATTTGAATAAGTTATTGAAAATAAACTAAATAATATACAAATACGTACGCAAACAATAATATATATATATAATAACATTTAAAGTAAATATTACAGTACACTAATATACCACATAGAAGCACAGAAAATACGAAATAATGAAGGAACAAAAAAAATGCAAAAACACAAACTAAATTAATTATATAAATGATGTATGTATGTAAAGCATAATAAGTTATTATTTTCTAAGAATAAGATATTTATCACTACACACACATACATAACTAAAACAACAAAAAGAAATATTAAAAGCCTAAAAATGTTAAGCCAATTCTTGAAAGCCTAGGAATTGAAGAGAAGAAATCAGAATATAGGGAAGGGCACTTCTAGGCTTTGCAAAGAGCAGTTTTCATTTTCCTTAAAATGGTGCAAACGCAGTAAATACAAATTTGAATCGCAAATAAAGTATGTATGTGACTACAGACTTATAAGCAACTCGTGCTAACAGAATGCCTACTAATTTACAACTAAATACATACATAAGTAACGTTTGTTCGAAGAACATAAATAAGAAATACTGGTTTACATAAAAATTTTATTATTGAAATTGTTTAAATATTGGATAGAGCGTTGGTCCTGAATAATTTTTCTACCTTTCAGATATTTTAGTTGGGAATACCTTCTGGGTTTAAAAATTTTGCAAAAAAATATTTGTATGAGTACCGATGAGCTTTGATTAATCGTTTTTTTTTATTAAATTTTAAATGAAGGTCAACACGATTATGTAGACTATTAATTTTAGTTCCTCGACTTGGTTATTTTATAACTATGCTTATTCCATCTTACACACATATATACAAAATAGAAATCATGATTTTTCAAAAAAGTGGAGCATGATTGATAATCTGCTTTTGTTATCTGGCACACTGCGTTGCACCGCACCTATGTATAACTGGTAATTGTAAATTTATTTGTCTATAATAATTTGCATATGTACGTAAAAAACTGTATTAATTCAAAACTATACATACATATGTATGTAAAATATAATATGTAAAGAAAGCTACACCAAATTAATATTGAAGTTAATTTTAGCAAGAAAAGTCTTATAACTAGTTTGATGGCGAAGAGTATGTAAAAGTATTTATTGAAGCAGCAAAAATAACAATAAACGTAAAATAAAATTTCAATTGGGAAAGTTTTTCTTCAATTACATTTCTTGAAAGTAAAAGCCACATAGAATGGAAGACAACAAAAAGGAACACCTTCGATGTTTTTGTAGACATATTTTAAGATTCAATTAAGAGAGGATATCATGTATACCAAAATTAAAAACTAAACCGTAAAACATACACAAATTAAATTGGCACATGCATAAAAATCGTAAATATCGAGCCGACTTGATAGTTTTTGTAGAAGCTTACTATCAAGGTTATACATACATATGTACATATGTATGTATGTATGTAAATTTATTTCTAGAGCTGAAAATGAGCGTGCAACATGTTTGTTTTGGATTTTTTGATGGCGAAACATTTTCAAATTATCAGGTACACTTGTAAATTGAATAAGAACCGTTCAAGTTGTCAAAATTTGGCACCGTTGTGAATTAGTAAAATTGATAACTATAACTTTACATAAAAGATATTTACACATACATATATGTACATATGCATGGAAATGCCTACATACTTAGATATTAGCTACTCATATATACGTACACACATGCATATATGTAGATGCAATGGTATGCATGTGCATAAATACGCAGATTAAGCAGCTGTAAATGACAGTCATGTGTTGAATATAAAAACCACTGAGCAAAATCCTAATGGTTAGCTTTGAACTGTCAGAACATACAATATTGTGAAAAAATTTAAATTAAAACTTGTTTCGTGGCCACTCTAAATTCTAAATTATTTGTAATTAGCCTCATTGCGAGTGTCGATTACAGCCGCTTTTCGAGACTGGAGTCGTATTGAAAATTATCACCGCTGCTGTCGACCTGTAGTAGATAAACGACTATTATTCGATTATCGCATGGTATTGTGAATTTCGATTTCCCGTTTAATAAGCGACTGTGAACAGTTTTTAGTCGTTCATCTTTCTAAAACTACTTGTTTGTAGAAGGATAAGCGGCTAAAAACAATTCACACACTTACTGAAAGAGAAAACGACAATGCAGATGTTGCCGAGTCGTACAATTTTGTCTAAATAATTTACTACTTACGCGATGGTGCTGAATGGTAAAAGCAAACAAAGAACTTAGCTTAATACTTTGTTTCAAGAAAATTTTGTTAATTATACTTCTTATTTGGCACTGCAACCCTTTGTCGGTTTTGGTCGAGACCAGAAAAGGTCGCCAATTGTCTCTCTTCTTTGCGACGCCAGTTGTTCATCCCGAGTGCAGACAGGTTCTTCTGCACTTGGTCCTTCCATTTTGTTCGTGAGCGACCTTACTTTCACTAGAGCGTCGTTCATTATTCTTACTAATAGCTGAAAGCAATAATTCGCATGGTTTTACACTGGCTTGAAAATTCTTCAGAATGAAAAATCTCTAAACAAAATAACTTTATAGCAGATAAATTTAAATACATTCAGGGTCGTTGGCTGATTTACAGAAGCTTTTAGTTTTCAGTTCGTCGCTTTCACAATTATCGGTTAGGTAATGAGTAAGAGCAGTCAATATTCGAGGAACTTTTTAGTGGTCCTAATATTTTACACATGACTGTAATTTATTAAATATTTTACGAAGAACTAAAAATAATAAGAAATAAACCAAAGCCAAAGTCAGTTTAGAAGCAGAAGTAAATAGATATATAGTATTTTAAGTGTTTTGAAAGTCTATTTGAAACGGCATGTATGTTCAATAGGTAAAGCATATTTATACATACATACATACATATATACATAAAAAGTACGAACATTTTCTCTTTTAGTACCATTGCAGCTTATCCTTTGTATGTATGCGCGCATCTAACTAGAGTTTGACCTAATTCAAGTTTTTTCATAAGTTGGGGGTTCAATACTTTTTTAAAACATCATTGGATTGAGCGACGTGAATGAAATACTATGTACATACATATATATGTAGAGACATATATATTGTACATGGTACTAATATACATACTTATCAAAACACGTAATTCGAGCTATAAAATTTGTTTATAGCCAAATAAATAGTTTGATTGAAAAGCGTGAATTGTGATCATAAAATTTTGCATGCATTTGTTTGTAATTTCCACTGAAAATACAAAAATTGGTATAACCAATTTCCATATTTCAAAATATTCACATCTAAAAAATCTCCCACTTAAATAGCTTCCGACTTGTTTCTCATTGATGTTTGTAAATTATAACAGAATGAAATTTGAAGAACAAAAGTGCACTAAACCAAATTATTCATCCAAATGTACGTAAAAGTTGGGCCTCAGCCTTAAGAGAAAAAGAAAATAATTTGTATTTATAGCAACGTGCATATACTGTAATATGCAAAAACGCAAGCAAAATTAATTTACTATACACTCTATATTTATAAAGCTAAATGTGAAATCGAAACAAACTAAATTAATTACATACGTATATTAAAAAGGGAAAATAAAACAAAAAGATAAAAGGTTATTAAAGTGTGAAAGTCATCAAATATTTGTTGTAAATAAATAAATAAAAAATATTATTTTTAGTGTAAACTGGAGGAGAACAAGCAAACAAGCACCCGAAAATTTAAAACTGAGATTTTGTTTTTATTTATAAAATTTATAATAAAATAGTATTTACATATTTAAAGAAATAATTATTGCTATATATTATTAGTTTACTTCAACTGGTTGTATGGCGAAAATGAATAAGGTGTGTACCTATGTACCTACATCTACTTACATATTTTACTTGGTGTCAATGAGGAAAGAATATTGTTACCGATCCATACTCAGCGCGACTTTCCTAATTGCATTTAATCGCAGTTAGAATCGCTCCGAATGGGGCCCGAAATTGACTCAAGACTTTAACTAGTCAATTCTCAGTGTCACTTGTAGGTGACACTTCTTAAAAACTTTTTTTAGCTTAAGGAAAACGATTTCTTCCATTTTACCACTGTTCCCAACAAGTTAACAAATCAATGAAAAGTACAAAATTTTCTTGAATTGTAGTTGCAAGTCAACTGTGAAACTTTTTACTTTTATCGCAAGCTTTTGTGGAATTCGTCGCTTTAGAGTATTTTTTTATATCAAAAGTTCGGCTAATGATGCCAAAATCGTAAATGTGATGTCTTAATGGTAAATACAGTTGGCAAAACAAGATACGGATATATTGTAGATGAATTTATGTATCAAAATAATAGTTGGTCTACGTAGAATAACAATGCAAATAGTTATGGTCGGGGGCAGGGGCGCACCCAGGAAAATATTTTGGGAGGGGTTTATACTTCTGAAAGTTCGTTTCAGATAATATGCTCTTTAAGGTACATTTATGCAAGTTTTTTCGTAAATTGCACTTTATTTACATAAAATTAGCAAAGAACTCAAACATTTGTAACCGACTTCGAAAAAGGGAGAGGTTGTCAATTCGTCGGAATATTTTTTTTCTTTTTATGTATGCTACCGCATAACTTTGAACCACGTGAACCAATCTCAACAATTTTTCTTTTAATGGGAAAGATGGTACCTCAAGGGTCGTCCCGTAATTTGAAAATTACTTGTTTAATATAAAGTTCTATAAACACAAGATGCGCTTAACTTTCAAAAGTAATAAAAAAATTTAAAAATTGTTTTAATTTTCATTTTCCTCAATTTCTGGTTTATGGGTTTCGATTGATGTGGTGATTTTTGGGAAATATTAAATGGACTTTCATTTTTATTATTTAGGTAATTTTGGTGGAACGAATTTGAAGTTGGTAAATTAAATCTTCGAATCCTTGTTAAGTACATATCAGTGGTAAACTCTTTTGGCTGTAAGTTGTAAAAAACAACAGTGAGTATGCGTTGCATATTTTTAGGACAATGGTTTCATTCGAAGTTAAATTTTTAAGAGCTCGCAATAAAAACGAAAAATTCATATAAAATTACGCAGAAGAAATGGAATAGAAATTTTCTTCTATCAAAATTTCTTAAATAAGTGTGCATCTCCCAAGAAAAAATGCTCGTATATTTATTTCTTCAAGAACATTTACAGCAAAAGCAAAGTGCTATTAAATAAAAAATATTTCTTGTTATTTTGCTTGAGAGCCGGCTTTAGGATACAGTTTGTCTTTCAGGTTATTAGGTTTAGGGGGGGTTTGAACCCCAAAACCCACCCCTTGCGTGAGCTAATGGTCGGGGGTACATCGTCTAGAGATGAAAGTGATATACATAATGAAAGTAGACCATGAAATTAAAAAAAACAATGCTCTTCACTTATTTGTAGAATTATGTAATGAATAAGTGAGAGGAATATCAGAATATTGCAGAACCCATCAAATGGGAATTGAGGGGTTAGCGCAGGTTTTTTTTAAACTTTATTTGGAATAGCGTTTTGCTACTATTATCTTTCTCGAAGAAGTATGGTCCCTTGGTTCCTGCAGTCTAAAATCTGTACCAAACTGCGAGCTGTGGTGGCCACACATTCTCCGTTTTTTTAAATATTTAAGCGGTAAAAATCGTTTCTCTTTTGCGTGCTGCTTCTCTATATTACAACATAATAATAATTATAGATTGGCACTTACACATATTTTAGTGTTTGGCCGAGCTTCTCCTCCGAATTGTGGCGTGCGCCTTGATGTTACACAAAGGGGAGGGACCTACAGTTTTACGCCGACTCCGAACGGCGATTGTATTTTTATGAGAAGCTGTTTTTCATGGCAGAAATGCCATTGCATTCCAAGGGGCGGCCGCTATGTATTAGACACATTTTTTTTATTTTTTGATGTTGGATTGATCCGGGATTTAACCCAGGCCCTGTGGAATAGTAGCGTGCACAGTGCACTGCTAACCAACCCACCACGGCGATCTCGTATTATAGCATAAGTATTTGTCCAAATCGACCACATAGTCCACATATAGGTATCAAACAAAATTTGACTCTATATAAATAATAAAGATTATCTGCTAGCAAATGTACTAACATATGTAGAGTATTTATATATTCTATGTTTGCCATAAATATGGCTAATACGAGAGCCGTTTAATAAAGTCTAATGAATACCTTAGAAAACCAAATTTGTCGGTAAAAATGGTTTTATTAATTTTCAATATATTCTTCAGCACGATTTATACACTTTTGCATAAGCTTAAACCAATTGGGAAAATATTAACAGCTTCTGCTGGCGACGAAATTCATTGTCCGCGAAGTTTATTCTTTATGTACGGGAACAAAAAGAAACGTTAAGTGCCAAGTAAGCAAAATGTTCATGGAATATTGTATATAGGCGAATTCATACAAGGTGGTAGGAATAATACAAAAACAAAATATACGTGTATTTTGTTATTGCTGCTACGTCGTTGGTTTAAGATTTTTACGGGTGAGTTGTCCAATCTGTGGAAAGAAAAACAAAATACATGTAAGGCGAATGAAATAACTCAAAAGAAGCTTGTCTAAAAGCACCACCTAGTATGCATTCGCCTTGGTAGGAGCATGAATTCCTAAGGCTGCATCAATACATACATATGTCTCTTACCGATCTTCCACTATCGTCCTGCGCTCAGCGTTGAATGATGCATTATATCAATTATAACGACTAGACCTTGAAGGTTTTCCATTATCAAAAGTGGAAAGAAGTTCATCGATGCACTGTTTTTGCATAAATCCAGGTCCAAAGTTGTAAACAAAAGTATTGTAAAACGTTCTGAGTACGTTAATCCTCAGAATTGTCAAGTTTTATGATGCTAACGTCAGATCGACTCCAATGACATTAGCCGTGTTTTATTTGTCCAGAAATTTAAGCTATTAGCTTATTTTGTATGGAGGACTTACCCAATATAATTATATTGGCTTATGAAAAGCTATCTTGGCTTGTATATTGAACAAGAGGCATTGCCATTCTGCATCAGACATTTTCTCCTTCAGCCAATCAGAAAGAGGCAACAACTTACTTTGACACTATTTGCAGTCAAACAACTGTCAAAATTAGGCTAACATACGAAATAAGCTAATTTCGTTTTATTTGACTAAGATTTAGCTATTTGCTTGTGATGGTTGAATAAAACATGCCTATTATTGTTCGAAATATAAGGCCTTGTTTACAGACCCTCGTATACTATGATGTTATAAAGGAAAACTTCCAAATAGTTTTTCTTTGTACAGATTTATGACATAAATGGGATTAATTTTATATGCATTTACAAAATTGAAAATATCTGCGAAGTGCAATAGAGTTCATTACTGTGACTTGATGTGTGATCCTGAAGAACATATCTATGTCTATAGCCGGTATTGAAAAAAGTTATACATATATTCTTTATATAGAAGCTATAATATGGTACCCATGTAACGTGACAGTACGCATTGTGACATATTTTTTTAGATATGTACGTAGGTATATGTACTTGTCCAGTACTTTGTGCTAATAAAATTGGAAATACCATTGCCCTTAATTTACGGTTTTATTTCCTATTAATGCACCACGACCAGTTTCTGCAAATTTTATTTCGTTTTCTCCATTTTATAAGTATCTACTTCGAACTTTTTCATGTCGAATAATAAAAATAATTTTATAAAAACATATTCCAGTTGCAGCTCTTTTTTGCAAAAATATTTCCTCTCATGTAGTCAATTGGTTTGTATACCAAATTTTAACCATGTAAATCCGACAACAAATACGACATTTCACAATATCTCGACCTTGACGCCATCTAGCCAGCATATTTTCTGAAAGTACCTTTCGCATATTTGCTGCAAGAATCCAAAGAAAAAAGTTAAATATGTGGAAATTACCGCTAGCTGTTATTCTATGCTGTGTAAAAATTTCATAGCTCACTAGACCAAAATATAGCCGTCATCGATTCGCCAACAGTTAGCGAGTGGCGAAACGAACGAACTCAATGAGGTACAACCAAACTCGCTATCGTCTATCCGTGCTAACTAACTTTGTTGTTGCTTTCACATTCAAAATTCTTCTTTAAGCGACCGGAACTCAAACATATATAAAACGCAAAATAAAATAGCGGCATAGGCAGGAAAAGCACTAGAAATCGCAAAGAAAAAAAAGAAGGATAGATCCCCCCGCCTTCGTCATTGAACTACAATTATTTACTTTTGAATTAATAACACAATACTATTTTTTCCTTCTGATTTAAAATTTTTTTTATTTCAGACGGATGACAAATTATCTTTAATGAATATAAGAGTAGTCCACTTGCTAACAGCGTTATGTGATTTTATAAAAGTAAACCATAAATTAAAAAAGAACGTCTACGACAACAAGTAATATCCGAACTGTATCTTTTTTTATTACCTGAAAATTTGGATAAACAAGAGCGTAATACCATTAAAAAAATTAAATTGCAGTATGGTAGATTTGAAAATTTTATATTTAAAAATTTAATATTGCAAGTTCTGAAACAGTAACTTTTTTTAGCTTTTCGCGTTCTCTCCTCTAGGATGATTGGTTTGCTTCTTTTTTGCGACCTCTTCCACTAGGCACCGAAACTACCACGTTTTCTTGCAGTTTTCTAAGTTCATACGAAGAGGAGACATTTGAAAGTGTATCAATGAAAATTTTTTTTAATCCGCCCCCCTTCGCCAAATCCTGGCTACGCCACTGATCAGGAATAAGGGCTTTTTCCTTGCCCTTTACAATTAAAGGTAGGAAAGGCAAATATCTAAAAATCAAATAGCAAAAAAGGCAACATCAAATGTGTACCTATATATGGCATCAGGAAAGGCTAAATCGGGGACATTCTTAATCGAATATACTCTATCTCTTTAGTAGAAAAATACGCAATTTCCATACAATCCCTTCCCTGATTATGACACTCTTCCAGCAAATGTGCGATTTGTGTTCTTAAAACTAATATACTATTTGAATGTGGCTCCGCACATACATTAACATAAACTCAAGTTTGCAGGGGTTTTTGAGTTCGCTTGAGTGTTTGATATAGAAAATATTTAACAAATTCGCCTAGTATTGAGTTATATTAGGTTTTTTAAGTTTGTATTTAAAATTCTAAAATAAGAATGATATTGATTTATTACATGATTATATATGATTTACGTGTATCTTACACGAAATCCGTTGAAAAAAAATTAGTTTTAAAATATCATCTTCAGAAAAACTTGCAATACTTTTTGGTACAAAATCGCGTCTTAAACAAAATAACGGCCATGGTCGGGTGCCATACTTAGTATTATAGTTTAGAATATAATTATCTCGAAATAAGCATGCATTTTTTATTGGTGAAACATGGAGAAAATGACTTATGACTTTTTCTTTAAACTTACAAAAAAAAAACACTTGAATATTTCATTAAATACTAATAGGTTGAAAATATTAAAATTTTTAAAGATTATACTTTATTTATAACTCACCTGAAGAAAAAAACGCATTTTAAAAAACTTAAATCGATCACCCCTATGGTTTTTGACGTTCTTTAAGCTTTAGCATTACATTTTTACTTTTCAGAGCGCTGCGTCAGCTAACACTTATCATACAAATAGGTGTAAAAGGTCGTGACCTGTCTTGGACATACTTCTGAAACATCATTTTAGACAACCCAAGAAAAGAAAACCCCAAAATCGATTCTTTATTTTTGGATTTATAGGCACAAATTGTGAACCAAATATCACCGTGCACCGTATCGGTTATAATCTTTATGATTAAAATCAGAATTAACCCTTAACATTGGATTTATATTTTCCGATCAAATTTAATATTTATTATTTCCAAAGAGCACTGAAATAAACCTGTTAAAACAATAGCAATTTCAAGGGCCGTTACATAGCAATAAAGCTCTACCCAGAACTAGAGCGTATGACGGTAGAGCGGTCGGCGGTAAGTGAACAGCTGTAAAGTTGCCGCAGTGAAATCCGTCAGAGTAAACACAATTGCGGCGCACGACAGTTGTCATTTTGATTTCAAAATTATCATTAAAATTAAATATTGTTTCGGTACGTGCATGTTTAAATTTTCTGGAAATAAAAACGGATAACAACATATCCGAACTTGCGAAAATAATCAAAATTACTACAATCAACACCCAATCAACATTGTGCCTTCCCCGCTGGGCGGTAAAAATAGAAATAAATTTAAATCAACCGAAAAACGTCGGCGATAAAACCACTGCCGCCGCAATTATTAGCCATTCCATATGCCTTTGTGAGTTTTAAATTTGCTGCAATTCTGGGTAGAGCTTAAGGCGATGCGTGCCCATCCAAGTCGAAGTTGCTGTGAAGTTGATCTTTTTATTGCTTGAATTGTTGAAAAAAAAAAAAAATATATGTATATTTAGTTTATCTGTATAATTGTGTTTAAAATGCATTATTCAAAAGTAGACTGCAGATGATTATGCAATTGCATATTTTAAAGGAAAAGAGATAGCGATATGATTCCTTAGAGGAGAATGCAATTTGATAATAAAAAATTATGAACTCGCACATTTATTCTTACATATTGTGCCTATTTCATATAAATTCCATATTGCCTATTACCTGCATATTTGAATATAACTTGCATTTTAATATGCTTCTGTTACATCTTGTTATGTTGAGCGTTCCTTCTTCGTATACAGACTCATTTTAACCGACAAACGTTACCAGTTCTGCATTAAAATTTAAAGAAAACAATTAGATGAGCCTCTGCAATAACGACGCAATGCAAACTTCTATATTTTTCAGTAGTGCCAAATAAAGATTTTAGTACGTCTCATTGTCGCTGCACTATGTCCATGTCGTTGTTAAGCTCATACAGTTAATCATTCCATCGTCTGCGTTACTCGCCGTCGCCAACGCGTAAAGGCCCGTAAATCTTCCGCAAAATCTTTCTCTCGAATAGTCCAAGAGCCGCCTCATCGGATGTGGTCATTGTCCATGCTTCTGTGCCATATACCAGCATGGACATGATGAGTGACTTATAGAGTGTCCACCAGACCCAATCGCTTTGCTTCCTTATCCAACTTGGAAAAGGCAGAACAGACTTCGCGGTCCTTGTTACCGATTATGTCAATGTCATCCGTGTATGCCAGCAGTAATATGCCTTAGAACGTAATTAGCCCGGATTATTTGCAGTCAGTGGGGAAAATTTTAACACTGCAAAAATCGCTTAGGCGGTTACAAAGCTAAATAATAAGTGACAATTTTTAAGCATTGAAATCTTGGTAATCGCTTGCGAAAAGTGCTTGCCAAAAATCCGACAAACGCAATGTATATTCAGAAGCCGAATGGCGACTGGACATCACCTCAAGAGGAAATGCTTGAGGTTCTAATGAGCGCACATTTTCCAGGGGTTACTGAGGAGCCTGGCGTTGCTCGCACCCCCTCTAGACGCTCTTTATAATGGTGACAGGTAATAAGATCAACGGAAATAAGGTCAACTGACTTTATTTCCCACCCTGGTGCGAAATAAAGTCAATTGACATTATTACCTTTTCAAAAACGAAATAAAATCCATTGACATTATTTCTCTTTCAAAAATTAAATTTGCTTAGCTTTGCGGCGGCCTGCGTCAGCGCGCCACACCGTGCGCGCCGCGCTCGCGCTCCCGCCCCGCGTACCCCGCGCGACCGGCGCGCACACCACGTCACGATTCGCCGCGGCCCCCCGTTCCCCATCTCCTGCCGTGCTGTAACGCAAGTTGATTTATTTTTTGTATACGATGAAATAAAATTTTTTATATATTTTAAACATCGAGGGCTTATATTCAATAATACCCTCTATCTGCACACTTTTTAAAAAGATGAGATTCTGATATAAGCTTTAACTGTGTTCAGTGATATTATTGCTACCTTATATAACGACAGGCATGGGCGTAGCCAGGTAGGGGCAGGGGGTGCCCCCCACCCCCCTAACTTTCAAATTTTCCTTATGTATATATAAAATAGTACCCTGAAATGCCAGCTTAATAGGGTCTAACATCGGTCGGGCGCACTCTCTGGTAGAATTTGTTCGCCACTTTCTGGACAGCAGAACTATATAATCGGAGATGGGGAGGTATCGGTAATAAGATATGCAAACCGCACCACCCGCAAGGCGGTGTCCTCTCCCCACTCCTGTGGAATCTAATGGTGAATACTCTGCTGTTGCGGCTACAGAGCACAGCTTGTCAGGTAATTGCTTACGTTGATGATCTGGCATGGCGGGTGCTTACCCCCCAATTTCTATGCGAACTCGTTTTAATTCACTTTACGCGTGTTGGAAACCTGGTCCAAGGTGTCTGGCCTTAGTGTCAATCCGGAAAAAAAAATCATGGCTCTTTTTTCAAAGAAAATTAAAACAGTTCGGATGCAACTTCCTTTCTTGAATGGTGTTACGCTGGCCTTCTCGGATGAAGTTAGGTACCTGGGCGTTGTATAGGACATAAAGCTAACTTGGCGGCGCAATGTTGAAGAGCCTTGCAAGAAGGCTATAACTATGCCTGCAAATCAGCAATATGAAAAAAGTGGACCTTGAAGATGCACATTGTGAACTGGATGTACACAGCGGTGGTGCGTCCCATTATATTTATGGTATCACGGTCTGGTGGCCGCCCGTGGACAAATTTACAATAAAAACAGATCACCAAAGGTTAAAAAAGTGGCGTACACGATGATCACGGGGTCAGGGCAAACGCCGACTAAAGGCCCAGAGACCTTGCTCCATTTTCTACCTGTGTACCTATATGGTAAACTGCAGGCAAGGTGTAATGCTATTAGATTAAACGCGCTGAGTGATACGAGATTTGGACACTCTAGAATTTTGAAAGATCTTCCAGGAGACTTCGCACCTGGACCACACAGTCCCGCCTAATGGAATAAAGAATTATTTCCAAACAAGGATCCCCTCACGGGGTGATTGGGAGGAGGATTCAGTCTTGACCTCCTACTCAGATTCAGCAGCCTTCTATACCGATGGATTCAAGCTAAGTATATCTGAAGGTAGGAAGTGGAATGTACTCGCAAGAACTCTCACTTAGACTCAATATTCGTCGGCCAGATTTCTGTTGTAGGCGAGCTGGCTCGGAAAGGAGGCCTACTGTCTGCGATCAGTACCGCTCTTAATGCGGGTACTCCGCTATCTTCTTGTAAACTCTAGCTCAAGAATAACTTCATCAAACGGGCAAATGCAAGATGGTTTGCGGAGCCCACGTGCAGGATAGCAAGACACATCTAGCCTAGGTTAGATAAGCGTAAATCTCGCCCTATCTTCCGTTTGGAGCGACCAATGCTTTGCCATGTTATTGGAGTTTTCACCAGGCACATCCTTATGGGAACCCACGCGGCCAGGATGAGTTTTCAGCAAATGATTACTGTCGTGGCTGCGGCGATGAGGAGAAAATCGAAAGCGAAGGGCATTACCTATACCACTGTCCCGCTTTGGCAAGGGCTCGTCGCCTCTCGGTCCTCCGCTATTCTGTTGAATGTCTGGCTGAACTGGACTCGGCCAGTATCTACGATTTTGTGCGCTTTATCAGAGCTATAAATTAGTTTCATTTCTAAGGTAGGAGGAGGTACGGTGGGAGTCTCTAATATGCCATCACAATGGGCCCATGGAGGCCTAAGTGTGTCCTTTTCCTCTACGCGATGAGGGCAGCCAGGATAACCTAACCTAACCTATGCCAATATTCACGATAAATATGAGACATGTGCCACTGTTCAGTAGTAAGGGTTGCCTACTTCGGTTGTGTGACAAATGACAAATGGCATTTAAATCCATAGCCACAAACTTCTTGATTCTTGTAATGGCATGCGTTAACGTAATTTTATATTTAATTTGCATATAACTTGCATCCAACTAAATAGCATATAATTTGCATATTCATTGCATATTGTAAAGAGTGGTATAAAAATCGTTTTGGGATGCGAATATATAGTTTTGAACCAATAAAACACCCATAAAAACATTTAACGTTTTCTGCACAAAAATCCGCAGTCTATTGATATAAGTAATTGATGGCGATTTTTTAAATAACCAGTGTTTGCCCAGCAGTTGAAATTCCACCTTTTACATTAAGTGGAGTTAAGGTGGGCTTAGCTGAGCCGAGTTGAGTTTAGTTGAGTTGAATAACATAACATATCATAACATAACACAACATAACATAACATACCATAACATAACTCAACATAACATAACATAACTTAACTTACCATAACGTAACATAACATAACTACCTTTATCTCTATTTTTATTTTTTCATTTGTATATTTATCACATTGACTTTAATTCAGATTTTTATCTGTATTCTTTTCTTTATCTAAATATTCACCCACACCTTTGCTACTATATTAAGAATTTTTGTCTTTATGTTTAGGTTTCTTTACTTTTATTTTAATCTCTGCATTTATCCCATCTTCTACATACTCAACTTTACCTTATTCTTTGTTTGAGTCTTAATCTATTCATGTACTATTCATGTTTCTTAGTGAACTTTTTGAAAAAATTCCCTCAGATGACAAAACAGATTAGGCTTAACAAATCTGCATAAAAATATTTAAAAATCTTTTCAAAGGAATCGTAATAATGAGATTTTTGATGCCGTTTTTTTACTTTTTTCAAAGATTGCTTTACGAAAAACTTAAATAACTGGGCCAAAACTATTCTAATTTAGACTTATGGGATCTCGGTGGAAAGGTATTTTCCCCACTATTTTTATTTATGTGCAAAAAAGTCATTCGTGTATTTTTTCAAATACCAACACATCTTAATTCAACTTTGAATGATGTTCGTTCATCCTACCTTTCTCTTTCATCCTTTGAATGAGCGTGTTAGCAAAGAAATAAAATACCTTTCCAATGGTACCTCACAAGTCTAAATCGAAAGAGTTTAGGTTCAGTTAATCAAGTTTTTCTTATACCAATTTTTGAAAAAAGTTAAAAAACATCATCAAAAATCTCATTACGATTCCGTTAAATTTTTCTTTTTATTTTATTTTTTATATTTTTATGTAAAGGTTTAAGCTTAAACCGTTTTGTCATTTGAGGGCATTTTTTCAAAAAGCATCTTTAAGAAACTATTTTTATTCATAAAAACTCCATTTTTATAGGTATTTTCAAGTCGGTCCAGCTCGCTTAAATCTTAATATTTTTCCGAAATATTTTGGTGAACTTATTAAAATATAATAGATTTTATAATTCCAATGGAAAAACAGTACCGATCTTTTTTGAATGGGGTGTGATGTAGTCTAATGTACATGCATACATCTTATTCCTAAACTGCCTCTTAGCACGTTTCTGCAATTCAGTATCAATATTAAAGCATACATTTAGGGGGCATATCTGGCCCAACCATGTACATGTATGGGATTGATATTGGTGTCCCTTTTGAATTGATTTTTTCGTTTTATGTTAAACTAATTTGAAATTTCAAAAATTGTCTGCACATCACCATCAAAATACCTTTCTAATGATGTACAATTGTTTATACCTTAGAAGTATAGTTTAGCCGTAAAAGGGGTGTAAAAAAACATGATTGCCTATTTATATATAATATATATGTAAGTTATAAACACCAACATAAGCCTGCAATCATAACAGACGGTCAATTTATTCGGCACTCGATTCTCACACCTACTCTCTGAGAGCAGTCTTCAGCAAACTTCTCGGTCATTAAGTACCGCCGCCGAAGAAGTATTCGAATTTTAGCGAGCCCGAAAGAACAACTGGTACAATGAAAAATGTCACGAAGCTGCAGAGAAAAAAATTCCGCCTACAGGGCCACGCTGCGATCGGCCGCTACTATTTGGGATCATTATAGGGACCTGAAGAGGAAAGCGAGACGCGTTTGCCGCAGTATGAAGAGAGAGCTTGAAATTGTGAGTTCGAAAAGCTTGAAATGCTGGCTGACAGGGCGAACTCCTGTAAGAACAACAATGGCGACCTGGAACCTATATCCAGAACGTACTTTAATTATGAGGCAACACTTTTCCACCCTATTGAATGGCAGCAGCACTGAAAGTAGTGGAGAAGACGAATCCGAGCCACCATTCGATGACGATGGAGCAAACACGGGGCTGAAAAACAACAAAGCTGCTGAAGCTGACGCCCTGCCAGCTGAGCTATTCAATCACGGCGGCGAGGCGCTGATGAGGTCCATGCATCAACTCTTTTGCAGAATGTGGTCAGATGACCGCGTGCCCGCCGACTGGAATTTAAGTGGACTCTGCCTAATCCACAAGAAAGGCGACCCCACCTCACGCCTTCTAAGCCTAGGTTACAAAGCCTTATCGAGCGTATTGTGTGAAAGACTGAAGCGCACCGTAATATAAATGATTGGGCCTTATCAGTGTAGCTTTATACCTGGCAATTCCTCCATAGACAAGGTTTTCACAGTGTGCGAAATACTGGAAAATACTTGCGAGAAGACAAGCGAAACACGGCATCTATATGTGGATTTCAAAGCCACTTTGGACAGCACGATTAGATGCGATGTCTGCATTAAGTATCCCCGCGAAAATAATACGAGCGTGTAATGGCCACCAGCTCCGACTTCTCGGAGGCCTTTGATACCAAACGAGATTTCAGACAAGGCTGTTGGATAAGATAATAAGAGCCACAGAACTGAAGCGCTCGAGCACAATTCTTTAATAGAGAGTTAAACCACTGGCGTATGCTGACGACATCGACATCATCAGTAAAAACCAGGGTTAGGTCTCTTCTGCCTTATTGTGATTAGATAGAGAAGCAAAGCGAATGGGTATGGTGGTGAGCGAGGACAAAACAAAGTATGTCCTGTCATCAGACAAACAGTCAGAACATAAGCGTCTTGGCACCCCGTCGTTGTTGACAGTTTTAAAAGTAGGCGTTTATTATTCGTCGATTTGAATAGTTAACTTTTTAGGCCGCATGTTGTTTATTCTACGAGGAGGAAGCATCGAAAGCCTAACCCCATCAGTGTGAGACTTTAACCCAAACTAAACTTCCTACCGTCATGTACCGTTCCCCTCCCGCTACCACCTTCAATGATTTCGTCGGGATTATAATACTGTGTGACTGCTAAAGTTATAGATCTATTGAAGCATAAAAAATATACATACTTAGAATTTTGAATACCCCCTCAAATCTGGACTTAAGGTTTAAAAACGCACTTTTCATAG
>NW_023458558.1:79055084-79065351 GCF_013731165.1 Rhagoletis pomonella | reverse complement strand
CTTTTTGGCGGTCAATAATTTTTTATAGCATATATCTCTCAAGTGCATTAATGTACACAAGTCGATCATTTAATTTATTTTAAAGAGCGCCGCTGCTCATATCCATCTAGATAATCGTGATGGTCGACATTATCGCCATTTAATGCCCCAACCAACACAACCCGTTACCGGCGCCATTCATCAACAGCCATTATCTCTATTGCCGCCATTCGAAATAATTTCGCTGGTATCACGGTCACTCTCGCACATACATATTTATACTCACATGTTTTTGCTGCTTAGCTTCTGGCAAGCAGTGTCGCATTTATGTATGTATACCAACATGGATTTACAGCTAAATATAGTAACATATGCAAATTAGCTTCCGATCGCAGCAAGAAAAAATCAAATTAATATCGCAAGCCCAAAAATATTTTCGTGTTATAGGCTCATCGAAGTTTACTAAACAACTCACCGTTGTATTATTAAAATCTGCCTAGATGCCATCCGTATTTAATTTTCAGTGTGTTCTTATGTGCGTATGCATGCTCAGAAGTTGTCATTAGTATTTTCGTAACATATGATCACTGCATGTAAAAAGATGTATTCGCTTTTCGGTCTGTTGGAATTAATTAAAAGCTCTTGTTTAAATAAATGAAGTGTAACGAATAGGACTTTAATTTTAGCAAAATTAGTGACGGAACTTTGAACGCTCGATGCAAATATGTACATATATGTATGTATACTATATGCAGATATGTATACAAGAGCTATGAGGATAGGATTTGAGGATAGTCTAAGGGCCATTAGCGCAGACAAGGGGTGTGTTTTAGGGTTCAAACCTCCCTAAAGCGAATAGCCTCAAATACAAACTATATCTTAAAGCTTAGAATCCAGCTCTCAAGAAAAATCACAAGAAATATTTTTTATTATCTCTGTTGCTTGAAAAAGCACTTTGCTTTTGTTGTCAATTTTCTTGAAGAAATAAATATATGAGCCAAGGCACACTGAACAGGTAGTATCAGTATATCAAATTATTTGGTCGCGAAATTGTCAAATATTTAAAAAAAAAATTTCACAAGAATTCTAAATTGTTAACTCTATTTTGATGTGAAATCTTATTCCATTCCGAACAGGCGATTGAATAGCAGCTTTTGGAACGTTCGACCAGCCCAGCTAATTTGAGAAATTTTGATAGAAGAAAATTTCTTTTCCATTTCTTGTCATTTTATATGTATTTTTCGTTTTTTTTTTGAGAGCTCTTAAAAGTTTAACTGCGAGTGAAAACATTGTCCTAAAAATATGCAATGCATACTCACTGATGCTTTTTTACACTTTGCACCTTAAAAGAGTTTACCACTGATATGTACTTAACACGGGTTCGAAGATTTAATTTTCCAACTTCGAATTCGTTAAGCTACATAATGGCTGCATTTCTTTATTCATTCTGAACGTTTGGAATAAACTTTTTTGTTTACTTATTCTTTAGAATGTTCCTGATGATATATATTAACGTATATTTCAAACGCATTCTGTTTATTCTGAGTGTGAAATGGGATTATCTGGAATGTATAAAGAAACGCAGCCAATAAAAATACAAGTTCAGTTAATTTTTTCGGTGTTCGAAATATTAAAAAAATTGGGAAATTGTGAAGAATTACCGTCTCCATCGAAAACCAAAAACCAGAAATTGTGGAAATTAAAAACTGTTTTTATTACTTTTGAAAGTTGAACGCATCTTGTGTTTATAGAAGTTTTTATTAAACCAGTGATTTTTAAGCAAAAAACACAATCGACTTCAATTCCCATATACAAATTTAGGAGTACCATTGATTTTTTCACGATCCAATGATCGGATCTAAACCAAATTACGGGCCGACCCTTGAGGTACCTTCTTTCCGAAAAAAAAGTATTATTAAGATCGGTTCACGTGGTCCAAAGTTGTGCCATACATAAAAAAGAAAAAAATGTTCCGAAGAATTGATAACCTCCCCCGTTTTTTGGAGTCGGTTAGAAATCTTTGAGCTCTTTGTTAATTTTATGTAAACCAATTTCAATTTATGAAACTTTAAGAAGTTTATTTATTTATTACATAAAACTTGCATAAATGTATTTTAAAGAGCATATTATCCGAAGCGAATTTTCAGAATTTTCTGGTGATATACCTTTAGAAGTTAGAATTTTGTTAGCTGGCGTTGCACACAGGTCGGATTCACTAAACTAGCGGGTCAAAATGTAAAAATCGAAGTCATGCGAATAGCGTCAAAATGTCTTGGTTTGCTTCTTAATACAATTAATTGTAAAAAATTTTTTGTTTTTTTTTTTGTATCTCTTTTACCAATAAAATAATATTAAGCTTATAAGTTGGCTAGTCGATGCAAGTCAGTTAGCTGTACCCGAGAAGCAAAAATTTATTTTTTCCTGAAGAGAAGTTATTACTGGTAATTAAAAGATTATTTGATAATTTCTAAAGTTTAATAAATGAATTTTATATAGCTCTGTAAGTTCAATGTGAACAGTTGGACTTAAAATTATGTTATTTTAATATTTAAATTGAAAAAACTTAATAGTTCCGCTGAGTTTTGACTAGAAATTCATAAAATCTTATTCTGTGAAGTGTTGGCTTTAAGGTACAATATACTTTTTTTACGCACTTTTGCGACACCCATACAATTATTTTCACTTTTCAGAAACCCCAGATTTACATGTCTCGAGCAAATGCAATACATTTTTTTAATTTGTCTGCCATATTGGAACCTAACTACTTTTGTGGGGTGATGACCGAAAAGAAGTCAGACCTGGATACCACTGCATTAGGTTGATGTCCAAATGTAACTAACTACTTTTGGACATAAAATATCGATAAGAAAAAATTTATTTATTTTTTCAATGTCTTACACATTTATTTAGGTGACCCCATATTCGAGTTCCGTCAGAAATAACATCATAATGATAGTATTTAAGTATATTATTTATTTTCTATTTTTTTTATTTTAAAAAAGTTTGACATAACAATACGGCTGGCATGTGTAATAAAGAATATTGATACGTCGAAGAAGTTCGGAATTAAATTCTATTCTCGACACCAATTCGAAATCTGCTTTGGTAGTATGTCCCGCATTGCCGAGATTAGAGAAAGTAGGAAAAAATTATATTATCGACAGCATGACAATCTTTTTGCCCATCCTCAAAAAATTTAAATAATGTGGACTTATGGTCGTTCAAAAATACATGCTGACTAAGCTGCAAAAGATATGGCTTCCACATCTATTATGACTTCCGGTATCATAATTAAAAACGTCAATGTTCAGCTAATAAAAAATAAAAGGCGAAGCAAGTTATTAGCAGTTTGAGTGGATATAACCATCAGTAGTCCGAAATAAAGCAGATTCGCTAAATGCCGAAATTTACCTCTTCTATGTCGTCTTCGTCTTGGCCATACAATTATCACTAGGGATGTCAATCCCGGGATCCCGGTCTTTTTTAAGTCCCGAATATCCCGGGATTAGTCGATTTAAATCCCGGGACTGCTGGAAACAATTTTTTTGTTAGCCAATTAAATTTTTATCACAAATATCCCCTCTCAAGGGAAAATTAAGAATTTTTTGCAACCCTTAATGCTATAATTTCTTTAAGATCGCATTACCATCAAAAGAAGGAATAATTTTGTTTCGCTCGAACACATTTACTTAAATGTGTTAACTTTTTTATTATTACTTAAATATACTGATATCTTAAATTGATCTCAAACGGTGATTCAAAAAATTTTATATAGTTACATAGGCAGTTACTGCTGTACCAAATACAGTCACTTACAATAATATTTTGCATCGATTTTTTTTGCAATATTCAAAATATTTTTCATGGTATTTTTTTGTTAATTAAAAAAGTATATAGCTCATTTTACAACAAAAATCATGTAAATCAAAATTTCACACTTTAGAGAAAGTTGGTTCACCAAATTATCATTAAAATATCAAACTTTTTAATCATAATTTTTACAAAAAATTCTATTATGCAGTTTTATAGCCCATTCAATTTAATACAATAAAGTGCAATTTTAAAGTTGCTAAAAACTCCCTTGATTTTTGAATTTTTTTTACTGACGATGTTGGGCATTTTCTTCCTTATAACGAATTTTTTTTGTAGCAAAAAAAATACAAAATGTCAACGGGATGTTTTCGCAACTTCAAAATTGCACATACATATATATTTTTTAAATTAGCAAACAAAAATACCATGAAAAATATTCTGAATATTGCAAAAAAAACCTATGCAAAATATTTCTGTTAGTGACCGTATATGCATTTGTACTTGTAGTACAAAAACTATGTTATAAATTAATGAGGATATGTACATACATACATATATGTTTGTCAAATTTTATGTTTGTTTTGTGTTGATTGAAAATACTGATTTATTGCCTTAATAAATATATAAATGAATTACAATAAATTGTACTTTTTTTTGTTATATCAATCTGGTTTAAAATACTATAATAGGATGATCACAGATGTGTTGCACTTTTGCCTGAATTTCGGGACAATCCCGGGATCCCGGAATTGTATTTTTAGATCCTGAAAATCCCGGGATCGACAAAACCCCGAAAATTGACATCCCTAATTATCACCCATCCCCATCTACTTCAAGGCGCTGAAGCTAGTTGATGCCCGTTTAGCAACCTTGCACTCAGCGGAACCATATTTTGCCATCCTGCTTCGCACTTCAATCCAAGAGATAAAATTTCGATATTCATTTTATTTGTTCTGAATTCGAAAAATCATATGTGAAGTACAGCAAAAATTATAAGTAAGTTTCGTATGAGAATATTAAAATATAAACTTGTTTAGAGAAACCACCTCCCGATTACTCTGCATGACTCAAGGCCAGCTACAACTTGGTTATTTTTATCAAGTGCTAATTTTACACTACGGTACATACTAGAGACGCTAATTTTTACTTACTTAATTTTTAGTTACTTAATGTATATCGAAAAAAGCTAGATGCATAAAGTCACCAAATGTATTTTGTGTTTGAAAGAAGTTCATAATGCTAGCGGCAGAAATAAAAAAAAAAAACGATATGTGTATTTCAATCAGTTTTGCCTATATATGTAGCCTTTTTTACTTATTTGATATTTAAACTTTTTATAAAAGTCTACCTCATTTTACATATTATTAACTGCATATAAAAGCGCATTTCAAAATTAAAAAAAAAGATATAAAACTGCAAAAAATATTAACCCAAAATTTCAAACTTTTTACTCAGAGTTTTAGGTACGCAGTTTTATATTTAGCCTATTAAATTATAGTAAGATAAAGAGCAAGTTTCAGGAAGCTGCAAAATACCGTTAATTTTTGCGAATTTCTTTTACTATGCTGGGCATTTTCTTCCGTATAATCAAATGGTCGAACGTACTTTATATAGAAGGAAATGCGTGACACCTCCAGTAAAAAAAAAATTATAAAAAATCAAGAGTATTTTTAGCCACTTGAAACTTGCACTTTATCCTCCTGTAATTTAATGGGCTATAAAATTGCGTTCTTAAAGGTTTTCTAAAAATACTGAGTAAAAAGTTTGAAACAGCTTGAAACGAAAAAATTCCAAAACACTCGAAGCACAATTATATATACACAAAAAAAATTATCTGTTTTTTCTGTTGTTTAAATCGATACTTCTGCTGTTTTCATAAGTACATTTGACTGAATTTTGTAAATCATTTTTTGAATTACTCATATTATTCAAATTTCAAAGTCCTTCTAAAAACAATTTTAGTGCACATATGTATTTTGCCCATGGTTTCGTGAATATATTGAGGTTTTGTGTGTTAAATTGTCTGTCGCACGGTGTTATACATATATATGTAGTATAATGAGCTAGACATTTATAAAAAAAATATTAAATATTGATTAAACAAAAGAAATATAGCCAAACCTGGTCAATATAAGAAGTGTCTATTATTGCCCCCAATGCAAATTACAAAAAGTCCCCAAACAACAAAATTTTTTTTATTTTACGGGAGAAGCAAAAATAATTATAAAAACCAGGTAGTGCTTTTTAAAAACTGGCATGTATATAACTCCGTTGTATAAATACTTCAAAATTTTTATTTTTTTGCCCATCAAATACGCAGTATCGAAAAAAGTGCTTGTTAGGGCCTTTGTGAATTAAGATAACAATATGTACATACATACATGACAAGTGGCGTCTCGCCAAAAAGTGTGGTCTACTTGAAAAATACCTTTAACCTAGAAAATCGCCTAAAACTAAAAAAAAACTATGATCCAGACAAACCTATATGTATGTACGCATGGGCGTAGCCAGGTAGGGGCAGGGGGATGCTCGAGCCCACCCTAACTTTCAAATTTTCCTTATATATATATATAAAATAGTGCCCTGAAATGCCAGCTTAATAGGGTCGAGCGGCCCCGCCCCCCCATAAATTTCATTCTGGCTACGCCGATGTATGTACGTATAATAAGATTATAACAGGCCGATGTCTGAACATTATAGATATTAAAGAAAAAGTGGGTGGTCTTTGTTGGATCAATAGAAGCCAAATCAATAATTTTTAGAATTTTTGTCTCTGTCTGTTTGTCTCTATGTTTGTACGCGCATCACTCGAAAACTAATGCAAGGAATACAATGCAGTTTTCACCGATGTATTTCTAGATGTATAACTTAAAATATTGAAAGAAGAAAGTTAGAGAGTTGCCACCTTTTTGAAAATGCAGTTTAAGTGAATTGATGAGATAATGTAGATATTGCAATATGGCTGCCAAAAGAAAGAGGTTTACGAAGGCTTACAGCCGAAAATATTATTTTTGAAGGTTGGCACCTGTTTGAAAATTTTAATACAATTTAATTGATAAGATAAATTTAATATTGCAATATGAGTATCAAACTGAAGAGGTTTAGAAAAATTTACATATACAAACGTCCATATTCAAAGACGTTTTCTTTTCTAGAAACAATTTTGACTTTTCATTGCCCTCTTCTTGTTGCTTGAACGAAGCGGGCAATGAGATTTTTCGGTAAAAAAGAAAACGCCATAAATCCATGATCCATTTATTATGTTTTAATCTATTGGATAAACATTATTTTAATTTAGGAACCCGAAATTTATATTTTTTGAATTTCAATTTTAATATTATTTTTTCCGAAATTCCCTTAAGCGGACATCTCCCATAGGCGGACAAAAAGTAAATAACCATCGATGTCCGCTAATGGGACCTTTCACTGTACATACAAAGATATAACATTTTTCCACAACGTTCAATATGTTAGCGATGAACATGCGGCCGCAAACATACGAATAATAATGGAATTCGCTTTTGGCTGCAAATTGAAAAATACAAGAAACTGCGAAATGGGACAGAATATTTTAAAGCGATTAATTTCATACTAAAGTGGAATAAAGTAACTTCCTGCTAACTAATTGTGTGTTGAAATATCTCTATTAGGTTTTTATTTATAAGGTTAAGTACCGGTCGCGTAGTACGATTTTTCCATCATTCTTTTAACCTTCATGAACATGAGGTGATATTATAAATCGGACCGATGTTTTTAAGTACCAGAAGGAGAAGGTATAGACCCACATAAATGTTGCCAAAATGAGCATATCGTCGAGCTGAGTCGATTTAGCCAAGTCCATCTCTCTGTATGTTTGAACGCAATCTAGTCCCTCAGTTTTCAAGATATCCGACTGAAATTTGGTAAGCGAGTGTATTTTTATAATAAGGTTAAATTCTACGACTCGACAACATTGGCATGGTCTACTGTCGTGCTGAAATAAACAAAAGACGAAAATGGTCGAAAACTATGCTGTGCTGCCAAGCTTTCCGTTTTTATACACTAGTCGAGTCGAAATTTTAGGCAATGACATACAATTTTCGATACGATTCGACTCTCGAAAGCCGGCTTACATTCGATAAGACTCTCGCAATGAGGCTGAATATAAGTTATAGCTCCCATACAACTGATTGCACATTTTAGATTTCCGTCCTGGTGGATCATTCTGTTTAAATGCTCATATGTAACTATTATTTTTGCGCCTCAATATTTACAAACTTATCATATAGTAATATGAAGTATTTATGTATTCCTCTAAAAGTTGTATGGCATGAAACATTATTGGCACTCACTGCTGCGAGCTCCCGATATTCGCCAAATTTATGTATGAAGGGATGTCAAAAAACTAAAATCGTTTAGATTTTGTTCATGTTGGCAACAAGGTTTGTCGGTTGTAAGGAATCCAATTCCGCAAATACGGGGTCTCCTTTTTTGTATGGACTGGCCTCAATTGAGGGGCTTCTTCTTTCGCTACCAATAGATGGACTTCCAGAATGGCCTTTATAGAACGTACTTCAGAAGGCCTTTTGGAGGAGTTCATTTAAAGTTGCTTCTTTAATTTATAAAATCCATAAATTTTTAAAGTATTTGCTTAAGGTTTATATAAAATATGTGTTATTGCAACTTAAAATATATATTGAAATTCATTTGTATTGCTAAATAATAAAAAGTTGTAAATAGATAAGCCCTTCTGCAGGGAAGCATTTTTCAGCCCTTCATGGGTAGGCCTTTTAGAATAACTCCACTTAAGAAGGCCTAACTAAATTATCTCCTGGGAAACCGTATGTTCAAACAAAAAGACAACAGCACTGGCTACGACGGGGGAAAATTTCGCAATGTATTTGAGGTTAGAAGCAAATCCTGACGTGATGGAGCAAAACGGACATCAAATTCGTGCGACCCCAAAAATATAGAAAACAGCTGATATTGTGTTATTAACCTTTCATCGATTTTTTTTGATAATTAGCTTAAACCTTGTACACATACCAAGGCCGTAGCCAGGATTTTTTTCGGGCGGCGAAGTTCTGACAAAATATTTTTTTTATTTTCACTTTTATTTCAAAATAGATTGATTAAAAGAAAAAATACTGATAAAGATAAAATATTTCACACAAAGAGGGTTGAAATTTTGAAATTCCTGCCCGTATTTTGTTTGTAAGTCAAATATTAGTGGCATTGTGCTACTATGCACGGCGGAGTAATCATAGTCAACATATGTACCTACAGTAGTCGAAAAAATTATAGCCGCACCAAATTTTGACAAGTTTCATATTATTTTTGTTGTTATTTAATTTTGGCTAGTTTTTTATAGTTCGTTCTTTAACAACATAAGTATAAATACAAGTTTATAGGCAGTGTCACACGATTGGACATTTGCCGAAATTTGGTGCAAATCGTAACCCAATTGTGTGAATACCCAAATATTTTTCTTTACTCCAATCACGAAAAATAATTTGTTGAAATTCTTCAATAGAAGATTGCTGTATTCTACCAATAGCCCAATATAAAAATGCGCAAATCTGTGCAAATGTACCAATCGAGTGACACAGCCTTAAAAATTTATGGAATTAGGAGGAAATAATATTCAAAAAATTTGCGTAAGAATTTCAAGTTTTTATTTACATTCTGAGTTTGCAGTTTTGTAGAGTAGAATAAAGTATAAGTTTCAAATGGCTAGAAATTACAGTTGATTTCTTAAAATTTTTAAAAAAAGCTCGAAGTTTGTACTAAAGTTTGTTGAAATTTTTTTAATATTGCACGAAGTCGGAAACTTGGAATTACATGGGTTTTGTTAAAGAATGGACTATATTTTTGTAAAAAAAAAACAAAATTAAATAACAACAAAAGTAATACGTTAAAACTTGGCAAAAATGGTTCGGCTATAATTTTTTACCACTGTATGTATCTATATATATAAAATTCAAATTATGTATGTACCTATAGACACACTTGGCTCCTAAACGAATAAGCCGATCGTAACCAAATTTTACACACGCACTGGATATCTTCCAGGGATGGTCACAGGGTAAAAAATATTTTGATATATAAAGGGGGCGTGGCCCCAAAACGTGGACCCGGGTAACCTTAGGATGTATTTGTTTAATATGGGTATCAAATTAAAGCTGTTCATGAGTGCTTTAAGATAGAGCAATTTTCATATAGCTGGGTGACTAGGGTCTCGAGATATAGACCAAAATGTGGACCTGGGTAACCTTGGGTGTATTTGTTCAATATGGGTATCAAATGAAAGCCGTTCATGAATGCTTTAAGATTGAGCACTTTTCATATAGCTGGGTGACTAGGGTCTCGAGATATAGACCAAAACGTGGACCTGGGTAACCTTGGGTATATTTGTTCAGTATGGGTATCAAATGAAAGCTGTTCATGAATGCTTTAAGATTGAGCACTTTTCATATAGCTGGGTGACTAGGGTCTC
>NW_023458558.1:79041748-79055074 GCF_013731165.1 Rhagoletis pomonella | reverse complement strand
AGGATGTATTTGTTTAATATGGGTATCAAATTAAAGCTGTTCATGAATGCTTTAAGATAGAGCACTTTTCAAATAGCTGGGTGACTAGGGTCTCGAGATATAGACCAAAACGTGGACCTGGGTAACCTTGGGTGTATTTGTTTAATATGGGTATCAAATGAAAGCTGTTCATGAATGCTTTAAGATTGAGCACTTTTCATATAGCTGGGTGACTTGGGTCACGAGATACAGACCAAAACGTGGACCCGGGTAAACTTAGGCTGTATTTGTTTAATATCGGCATAAAATGAAAGCTGTTATGTCAAAAGTATGCGGAAGCAAATAAAAAAAAAAATTAAAAAATTCATGAATACCGTTTTAGTGAAAAATAAAATTGAGTAATGCGGACAGTTCTTTAATCTTCTTTAATATAAAAATTAATATAAAAATAAGTAGGGTTTTCCTTCCTGACGCTATAACTCCAGAACGCACGAACCGATTTTCACGGTTTTGCATTCGTTGGAGGTTTATAGCTAGGAAAATTCAGGAAAAATTTCAATAGAAAAGTATATGGTGTGTGAGTATCCCCCACGAAAATAAGTATGTTTCATTTAAAGTAGATGGTGCCATTGTTTAACAGCTATTCATTGTACTTTGCTCAGTTAATTTCATGTGACACTAGCGAATACCCGGCGTGCTTCGCTGCGCCTTAAAAGTAATTTTGTTTTGTTACTCCCTCTCACAACATTTGAAAATATTATTTAATATTGCTGTACATATTTGTATAGTAGGGAGATTTTTTCAAATTATATAAATATACGTTATTTGAATATTGAATCAATACACGTTTGAGGAAAGGGTGCGATAGTAGACTCCAGTTATAAGATTATAAATTAAATTTCCAAGAGAAAGTCGGATCTTTACATATTTTCTAATTACCTTCGAAAATATATTAACTCAAAAAAAAAATAAACAATGCTTCATAGATCGATTTTTTTAAATCTAACTTCATAAAGTTCTTTAAAAATATTTTGTAAATGAGGCCATAAGAGCTTAGGGGGAGAGTTACAACACAAAAATACATTTAAGGCGCAGCGAAGCACGCCGGGTAATTGCTAGTTTATATATATAATTAAAATATAAATATATAATTAAAATTTAAATTCTAACCCTGGTTATTAACATCTTTTTATCGGAGACGCGACATTTGGGGGCCTTGACACTTACCGATTTCTGAACACATTATACAAGTGTAGAAAAGTCTATTTCTATCGTACAAAACGGAACATGGGCTGTAAACTAAAAGTGAAAGTACATACCATCCATTGCGACAGCGTCACCGCCACCATCACCATCACCGTCAACGATGCTTATGCGTCAAGTTACACACAATTCGTTTGACATTGCGTCCGAAAAATCCTAAACTCGCTGATACTCTTGGCAAAATTTGCATTTTACTTTTTCACTTCTTCCATTAGGTTTTCCTCCACTATTTTTTACATTTCGTTTTTCCATAAATATTAACATTTTCACAAACTGGGGAAATTTACGTTTAAACATGTAAACAAAACACTGAATAGTTTTCATTTAACGCAATCGCATAATCAAAATTGAGAGTTGAGCTAATTTGTGCGGCACCGTCACCGTCAGCTTGTTCATGTAACTTCCTTCATACAAATACACCGAATCAACTTTTTTGACAACTGCCGGTGATGGTGACGGCGACGCAACGCACGTTATGTACTTTCACTTTAAGAATTATTAGGTGTATTTTTAAATCAAATAAAACACCTCTTTGAGGTAAAATTTTCGAGTAACGAAAGCTGAACTAGAAACATAAAATTTATATAAATTTTTTGACGAAAATTATACGGCTTTTTTTACTGCCTTGGAAATATTTTTATTCATACACTGAGAAAAAAACGCGGTATAAAAATGACATTTTTTTATTTGATTACCGTTTAAAAATGTTCGTATTAAATCAAGAGAAAAATTTAATATTCCATTATACATACGCTACACCAGCGGTGACAAGACTTACATGGTACATGTTTATCTGTACAAACCCAACAAACAACAAAAATAGTATTTCTCCAACCTTGGCGAAATTCATAGTTCTCAAGTTGATATCCAACATCATTCTCCAACTCATCTCTAATCCACGCGCAGATACGTAAAAAGTGATAGAGATACTTTTAATTATCAAGTGAAAAACTAAAGCTATATAAAGGGGAAAACGGAAGTAAATAATCTTCAAAGTATCCTCTTGAAAGAAAATAAAACGCGAAGTGGCAAAATTACTGTCGGACTGTATACTGTGAAGTGAATTATTGTAATACGATATTGATTAACTACATAATACAAAAGGAGTAATAAAATGAAAAATTAGTATTTAAATTCATCTATATATGTCGTTTCAATCAAAAAGCTATAAGATATTTTACTATTTCAATTTCAGTATTTGAATGATATGTTTGAGACCAATTGGAGAATTACATTGGAGTTCAAGTTGAGAACTAGCATTTTCTCAACTTGAGAAACAGTCCTTTTTTCATACAAAGAAAAATGCCCTTTTTGTTGAGAACGCTATGATCCTCCACTTGAGGTACTGTTGAGAAACAACATTGGAGATTTGAGAAATACCTTAGTTCTCAACTTAACCTCAAGTTGAGCTCAAACCTAAATGTTTATTGGGAATGCACTAATCGCACGCTGTCTGTTGATTCAAACTCAACATTTGAAAACACATTTGCATGTATGGCTGTAGCTGAGTGTGCAAAGAAGCTTGATACAATTGGTTGCTGCCAAGAGGGTCCGGGTTCAATTACCATCAAACGGAATATAAAAACTTATTTTTTTCTCTTAAATTATTATTTTTCTTCTTAGTTACGAAAAAGCGTCTGTGCACTTCACAACGACATATTTTATAACGTACATACTCAAATTTAAAACGAGTTTGGTTGGTGCTCAATCATGTGCGTATTTTTTAAATTTATTACGTTTTTTTAATTCTAAAATTTTTTTCCCTCAATTTACGAATCAGTGCTAAAGTTATGTTATGTAGACGGAACTTTGCAACGCACCTTGGTTTGACGACTGGTGTTTGGGGGTCTTTGAGGTCGCTGATTTCTAATATGATGTCAGGTTTTTTAAATTCAAAATTGCGGATCCAATATGGCGACCAAATTTTATAATTTTTTCATTTTCACCAAAAACTCGAGGTCGCTGATTTTGAATCTGGTGTCAGATTTTTAAAATTCCAAATAGCGGGCGTTATCGGATTCGGAGCTGAATAATTTAAGTTTAAAATAGCAGACCACATTTTCAAATAAAATCTTGATCCTTTCGTTATAAGTATCGCGAGTGTTTGTATGTATATTTTTCATTATTCAACACCTCTGCGAAGGCAAGAAGTCACCTCATGTCACCGGGCTATATTTTCTGTACATATATCCTAGCAATATCAATTGTATTTACAAAAATATCCACTTTATAAAGCAAACTATAGTACACATCTTTTTAATTTTCTCGAGAGTGTATTCACTTTATTACAAGTTCAGAATTTTTCGAAGGATGGCTAAATATCGTTAAACGCGATTGAAATGGAAACCTCTATAGCCTCCTTAAGCCAAAATTTAAGCTAATGATGTTACTAATGCTACTGAAAGAGATACGAACATAAATTTGTTCTATAAATTGTCGAAAAGTTCTAATTTTATTCAACACGTTTTTTTACAAATGCATAAATAACCTTAAAATATCTATGCAACCGTGGTCAAGCTTCTACTGGAATGAATGTATTTTGTTTAAATATGTATACTTCTAAGTGCTTAAATAAATGCTCATCCTTCGGTTCTCAAAGCCTTACGGATATATCATAATACACCTAAGAAAATTGTTTGTTTGATAATTGTGAAAAATTGAAACATTAGTTGAAGCGCATACATACATACGTATGTATGTATGTGAATTAGTGGGCGTTTTTCCAAGAAAATAAAGACAGAAAATGTGTTTAGATCATTAGTTATTCACAAAATAGCTAGGCAATAGAAAATCGATAACGAAAGCAAATGAACGCCTCGCACACTGGAGTAATGAAGTGATTGAAAGATGTCTGAAATTGACAGGAGTTTGTAATGAAGATTTTCATGCCTCTGTCGGAGATGATAGTTGCCTACACTTGTCGCGCTCTCTGGCTCTTGCAATGGTGTTCATCAATTGATCTAAAGTGTAAGATAGAGTCAGGTTCACACAATCTATCAAATGGCAGACTGAAATATCACAAGCCGTCGCTTGGCTTTTTTGGTAAATGTTTGTGAAAAGGGGAGCGAGCATCAATTAACATCTGAAGACGATAATGTTGGAATACAATATTTGAAAAATAAAATGCTATCTTGCAATTGTACACATAAATACATACACGACTGAGTGTGCTATAACATAATGTTGTTAACTTTAATCTCTATTCATAAGTACATACTTACTTTAAGCTGCCCACGCTTGCTCATACTTTTTAAAGTCGGATCCACTACTTAAAACGTAGCCAAATAATAAATTATTTGTATATTGAATACTGGAATCTATTGTCACTTATGTGGCGCTAATGGAAACATCAATTAATAAAAAACTAGAAAAAAAATAAAAGAACTTCGAGTCAGAGCAACCAAAATGGAGTGAAAAAAAACGAACAAAAAGCAATTATTTGAAGCGATTGGGTACGAAAATAGAGCCTAACAACATCCCAAATGTGCAGGCACACAAGTCTAATTGCTGTATACATTAGAACCATTAGCAAGCTCATACATGAGCAAAACCACGGCTTTTGGCCCTCCTTGATGCCATCGCACTGCTTCCTATTTCTCTTTATCGGCAAGTCTACCGAAACTCGGGAGAAGGGCATATCCTTGATGGCAATCACTCAAAGGAGCCCCTAATAGAATATTAACTCCGAAAGCGCAATTCTGGCGAATCCACCATCAGCGCTACCGCCACTGCTATAAAAAAAAAAAACACGTCGTAGCAGCCAGCAGAGTGAGCGATGCAGGTTGGTGCTTGGTCATGTAGAATCGACGCAAGGTAGCTCCTTGGTGGCAACTGCTACAATAATAAAACCACAAACAACAAAATAATTGTTTAAGAGAGGGAATTCCAGCAAAACCATTCTATTCTCAGCCGACCTTTCGAAATTCGAATGCCGTATAGATTCCGATCGATTATAGAGAACTTTTTCTTTTCGAAAAACTGGTCTCACAATGCAAGAGTGTGAGTGTTCGAAACCAACACATCCGTAAAACAACTGACTCCTGTATTTTTCGAAGATCTCCTTTCAAACCACTACATTGAAGTTAAGTCTACTAATACAAGCATGCACACAACTACCATAACTACTTCCAGGTGAGCTGAGCAGGTAACCAGCTGCTCGGCTCTAAAAATTCAAAATTCGCTTGTACTTACTCTGCTGACGGCAGCGGTGGTGTTCACATCATCAGCTCGCATGCGCATCTTGTAATCAATGTGCTTCGTTTGGCAGCGGCGCAATACCACTCGCCTATGTACCAGCAGTGTCGGTATCCCCCGCTTGATTCATACAGACGTACTTATGTACTACCCGCCATGCAAACATCAGCAGCAGCAGCAATCTAGTCGTACTGCGCTCTCCCGTTAGGAGCGAAGCAACATGGTCGTTAGCCTTCCATTATGATTTAAGAAAGTAGTTCTGCTCACTCAGTTCACTTGTTCGAAACAGTACACAGCAGCAACAAAAGCAATAAGAAGGTAGGTTATCGCAAATGCTGCGCTTGGCTCCGCCTACGAGTTCGAAATACTTGAGTGAATTTCAATATGGCTGCCGGCTGGAGTCGTCGTTCACAAACGACAGCACTTCGTCAAAGCAAGTGCAGCAGTCATCGTAGAACTGTCATATTTCCCGTCACCCGTTCATCGGCCATCACTATCCCAACCACTCGTTGCGCGGCAGCGGCGTTCGTTGTCAGTTATTGAGGCGCCGTTCTATAAGTTCGAACTTTTCGAAATGAAGTTAAAATAAGCGTAAATTTTTGCAGGATAACGGAATTTGCTAATACATACATATGACTCCATGCTTGCGACGGCTGGAATAATCATACTTGGTTATGGTGATTTTTTTAGTTATAAATGCGATTTAGTTTCGAAACTTGTTGTACTAAATTTAATTTTTCGTAATAAAATTATCCCAGTGAATTAAACATCAAAAAATAAAATGCAGTTTTAAAAAATGATTTCGTAAGTGTTTAACTGAATGAAAGTATTGTGTTAATAGAAAGCGTTTATGAATGTTTGTATGTATTGTAAAAGTGTTTTATTTACTTTCAGTGATGATTTCTTCAAATCAGTTTAAGTTTGCTATCAAGTTGTCAGAATTCGCAAGCTTTTTTATGACAATTGTTTAGCTGTATGGCTGCTTTTTATGACTATTTTTATGAAATTCACCCCGAATTCTGCTCTGATACCTGATGTGAATTTCAATATACATATATGTACTTTGTCTACATATACCTACCATATCATGCATCTGAACTGCACATTTATCCATGGTAACGGTTGAAACCATTAAGCGAAGGCCACATAACTAAAATTACATTAGAATCAAACATTTATTTGGATCGACTACTATACTCACGAAATTAAGGGAAAAAACTTATCAACATCGAACTTTACAATTATACAATTCGGTTCTCAGAGAGTAACTTTGTGGAAGCCATAGAACCACACATGTAAAACCCACGGTTAGAAAATAAATCAGAATTTGAATATTTAGTTGTGGTATATTTGTTTCATTTTTATTTTAGCGAAGTGCAGAAGAGATTAAGTTTTTCAACTGCCTACGGATTTTTAATACATTTTTTTATAATGGCTGAGTCACCATTCTAAAACTAAATATTTAAATTAAATATTAATTTATTAATTTGGTGCAATAGCAGGTATATAAAACATGAATCGAAGTTTTGATTTGTTGGTTTTCTTGACTAAATTAAATAATTAAAAATAAATTCCTACTTAGAAGTTACGACTTCTTCCGGTTATAACATTCCACTAAAATTTAAAACCTGTTACCAAAAAGAGATTATTCGAAGCTTTAAATTGAAAATGAAAATTCTTTGTTTTTAAAGATGGAATGGACTTTACATATCATATATATCTGATATCACAGATACATATATGTAGTAAAATATGGGTATTTATGTGCTTTATTAATTAGCATTCATCGATGGGAATCATTGCGAGATGAGGATGGTTTTTGGAGTTTGTTCGTGGTTCAGTTGTATGCTAGAAAGAAGTCAAAGGTTTGTTTCACAACTTGCTCTGTTCAAACCAGTTTGGAGCTCTGAATAAAACTCAAAATTGCCTGTGAAACACTCATTACACTTTGCTGCTCTAGTTAATATCCATTAAGGCAAATAAAACGTGATGCAAGACATAGCTTATTTTATCTCAATAATCTTTCTGTTAGAAAAATCTAAGCTCAGGAAATCCGCACTAAAGTGCGTTAGAAGCTCACAAACTAGAACCCCCAGAAATTGTTACTTTGGGTTCCGAGTCTTGTGGCGCAAAATTTATTTTATTGATGTTTGTGTGTTTCCGCATTTATTCCATTAAATTTTGCAAGTAGAGGGTATGGAATATAAGTTCTGATATGCGAATGATAACTGGAAGAAAGGTAAAATGTGAACTCCACTTGTATAAAAATATGTACATTTGGTTGAATTTTACATATACCCCTATGTTTGGTTTATAAAGCAATCGTCAAAACATATCCGAAAATCAAGCTACTCAATCACAAAATGGCTAAAATTTGTGAAATTCTACTGTACTTTAAACAATTTGCTGTCATGGTAACATCAACTACATTTATAACTATTATCAATATGACTAACATTTTAATAATTCACACTCTAAAAGGTGCATGTGAAACTATTACTAAAAAGTGTTTATTTTTCAACCAGAATCTGTGTAAATATACGCATGCAATATTCAGCATTTGATTGTGAACATCGGATGTTTAAAATATACACATAAAATGTTTAAAATTGTAAACATATTGAAGATAAAAATACATTTTCTACTAATAATAAACCTTAAATGCTGATATTTAATAAATTTTAAACATGTGTAAATTTGCTCTATGCGACAAATCTTGTATGTAAAAGTAAATAGGCAGAGTTTAGTTTTATTAAGACGGTGTGTAAATTTGCACTTTTTAGGAGGGCGCACTCTACCTCTCTTCATATGCGTAAATTAAAACAAAAAATATTTAGACCAAATTTTAAACATTTTATGTGTAAACTGTGAAATTGTGAACAATGTGGAACTCAACAAACAAATTTGAACTTTGTTCCAAGCCATACTATGGTAAGTAAAAGTAAACAGGCAGTGTTTTGTTTAACAACCACCGTGTGTAATTTGCATTCTTTAAGAGAGGAAATTGGTTACCTCTCTTAATATGCGTAAATTTAAACAAAATTTTTTTAGAGTGCAGTTACATATTTCAAAACGACTGCGAACATTTAATTTTTTATTTGAGAAATCAGTCTGGTAATTTTTGATCAGGGAACGGATTTTTAGGACTTTAACCATATAAAAAGTTCGAAATAAAATATAGAAATAGACAGTAAAAGGCTCTAAAAATTGCAAAAAAGGTAAGAAAAAGGGCACATAAAATAGAATATTAGGCAAAAATAGACATTTATTTTATAAATGTTTATTGTATAACAAAACTAAAAAAATATCGACTAGTTTCAGAATACGAATACATTGGTCGAATCCTGTAGTAACATTAAACAACAAGATGCATTGTGAAGGTTTCGTGTAGAATTTTCATTCGATTAGCATAAAGAAAAGCCTTAAATGTACTAAACTTCGCTCGACGTGAGCTGATACAAGTTGTGCTCTATTTGACACTTGGCAGAATACCTTAAATTTTCAAATTAAAAAATTATAGGGATCGATATAAATAACTGAGGTGAGCAGAACGGTTATATTTTTAATTAAAAAAAAAATTTTTATAAAAATGTTTCAAAAATCTATTGTATAAGTTCGATATTTGGAATAACTTTACAAAATCATCAAACCTTTTAAAATTCATGTATTTGCTTTTGAGATATTATATTGGAAAGGTAGTGTCCCAGGGGTGGTCCCATACTAATCTGGTTTAGATCCGATCATTGGATCATGATATATATATATATATATTTTTTTTTTAAGTCGGTTTTTTTTTTTGCTAAAAATTTCTTGTTTGATAGCGTTTTTAGTTGTTGCTTCCCCCAAAAATAAAGAGCTCCCATATGCTCAGCTTAACATAATTTACTTTGTCTTCGCCCTTTGCCGCTTTGAATTTTTCCAACACCAGTTTGGCAGTAAGTCCAGCTAGGGTTGCCAGCCGTACTATAATATATAGTATTGTACTATTTTTTGGGTCTGCATACTATATACTGTTGGAAAAATATAGTATGCAAAAATACTATATGTCTTCAATTAAAAATATAAATATATTTCTGTAATTTGTAAGAAAGAAATGTTTTAACATTGATGACATTTATACTGAAATATGAATATTAAAAGAAATATACTTTAAAACAAAGGGTCCATAGGACAAAAATGGTAACACTTTTAAAAATACTTAGAAAGATTTACCAAATTTACTTAAAATTATTTCGCTTTTGCTCTCTATTCCTGCAACTTCGGAATTCACAGAAAGAGTTTTTCCTATTATGATTGGGAATTGTGAGATGACAGAAATAACGACTATCTCAATATGAAAAAAAAACTTTTGATTTATATTAATTTAAATATGGATTTCGGTAAAGCATATGATACTTTCGGAGAAATATGGTTTTTTTTATAAAGGAAATGCATAACACAGAAAAAATATGTACACTTAAAAAGAATTTTTTCTTAAAAAAAAAAATACTATATATATTTGAAGTGTGCTATAATTTTCAGAAAAAAGTACTATAAATTTCTTAGAAAATGTTGGCAACCCTAGATCCAGCTCTTCTTTAAGCCACTTCTGAATCCCTACAAATTTATTTTTATACCATTTTGAATAAAACTTTTGAAAATGTAAGAACACTATATATATTAAAAAAATACATAAAAGTGATACAATTGCATTTGCTGTGGTTTTGTAGAAACATGAGCGCTATTTGGAAGCTTTTCAACAGAAAAAGGTCAACTGCGATTTTCAATGTATACCAGAAAGAGCTTTACCTGGGAAGTTAAGCATCAAAAAAACAAACAAGCTTGAAAAAGCATTTACAATTGCATCCTTCACAATACCAAGACTTTTAGCGGCTATGGAAAAATCTATGTTGGTAAGGTGTTCATTTATTTAAAAAAATAATACATATGGTTTGCTACGAAATAAAAAATCAAAAACATAAAACTTAATTTTAATGTTCGGCTTCGGCTTCGGTGTCGAATTTGCCGCTATAAGAAGAGATAGGCCGAAATACGTCAGTGCTAAGAGCTTGCAATGCTGGCCGACAGGGCGAACTCCTGTAAGAAGAACAATGGCGACCTAGTCCCCGATGCCTAGAAAGTACTGAAATTATGCGGGGAACAGTTTTCCACCATACTTCATAGTAGCAGCATGGAAAGTCGTGGTGAAGGTGAACCAGAGTCCCCAGTCCATGATGACGAAGTCGATGTTCCACCGCTTGATTATGACGAGGTACGAATAGCAATGACGTGACTGAAAATTAATAAAGCTGCTGGAGCTGACATCCTACCAGCTGTGCTATTCACGTATGGCACCGAGGGGTTGATAAGCTGCATGCATCCATGGCCGTAAAGAGAAAATCCGGGGCCAGTACTAAATGTGGCCTGGCCTCCCCCATCCCTACAAAAAATTGTTTAATGTTTTAACGAACTTGCAACGTTATAACTACATACTTGTTCAGTGCTTTTGAAAAATGCTATGTAGTCTTACTTTTATTCTCGCAGTATGTGGAGTATGATTTTTTAATAGAAAAATCTCGTCTAAAGAGAGAATTACTTTTGGTGTACTGTTGTACAGATCAAGTGAATCTAGAGCTGTAGCAAAACGTATGTACTCGTTACTGAGTAACGAGTACAACCCCTGACTCGAAGTACCGAATCGTTACTTACATAGTAATCTCGTCACTCGACTCACAGGTGCGAGCAGTTTCAAGAGCCCTTTTTGCAATTACCTAGTCTGCCACCCTCAGTATTGTAAATACTTCCGACTGAAAGACCGTTGCCATCAGAAGTTGCCGTCCAGATGCCATTTAGCCCCAGTATCATTTTCAGTCTTTGGGCCGTCGGTATAGGAAGTTTTCACCGAGCTTCCCAAGAGAGAGTCTGGATCCTTCCATTGATATCTTGCAGGAAGCCTAAAGACGTACTTACTCTCTACCAAAGGCGACTCCAGGTACCAGTTTGTCGTTTGGTGCCAAAAACGGATGATACTTCTCGGACAACCTTCAGAATAACTCTCTGTTACCGGGGCTCGGATCGTCCTGCCAAAGACCAAAAGAGTGCAGTCGAAACATTGTTTTCATTTTCTCCTCTTGGATCGTCAAATCTGGAGGCGGCAAATTTAACAAAGCACTAAGAGCCGGTACTGACGTTGTACTCATGGTGCCCGTAATGCCCATACACACGCCCTTTGTAGCCTGTTTAACAGAACCCGCGGTTTTGAACGTGGTTCTGCGCCACCATGCTATAGCAGAGTACGTGACTATTAGCCTGACTAGAGCTATGTATATCCAAAATACCATAGCCGGTCTCAGATCCGAGGTCTTGCAAATGGTTCCTCGATACCATCCGAAAGCTTTCAGTGCTCGATTTACCTTCAGCTCGACGTGAGTTTTCCATGTGATCTTCGTATCTAGAGTTACCACGGAAAGAGTTATGTTTACGCCTCTACGCACTGGAAGGTAGTACTGCCAATTAACCCTTCCTCGTAAAAAAGACTAGGCTTGTCTTGCTGGGATTGACAGAAAGACCCTGCAAAGTGCACCATTCATCAATATTATTCAGGGTTCTCTGTGTCTTAACACAAACCGCCCTGAGAGATTTACCTGATGACAGTGCACAAACATCATCAGCGTAAGCTTGGATCTGAACGAAGTCTTGCATTTGCGTTAGTAGGGAGTACACTACCAAACACCACAAGAGAGGGCATCCTCTCCCAACTTCTGCTATGGTAAAAAGGCTAGCTTCATCCCGCAGGGTCAGCAATCTTTTAGATAACATGAAGTGAATCCACCTTATGATGGTTTCGTCCACTCCACGTCTTCTGGCCTCAGAGCGCATGGAGTCAAAAGTAGCGTTGTCACATGCTCCTCAATATCAACACGGACTCACTTGCTTCCAGCCCCACCTCGATCTCTGTTACAAGTTCATGTAGGGCTGATTCACAGGACTTTCCGCTTTGGTATGCATTAGCGTGGGCAGAAAATCCACCTTTTTAGAATTTTGATTAGTAATAGAAAAAATATGATCCATTATTAGGATCTAAAAACAATCTGTGTGAAAGATGAAAACTGTTGGTCAATATCTTAGGCTCGCCCAAGTCCATCAAAGTTCAAGTGCTAAACAAATTTTTTTGTTAGCGTACTTAGATTATCTACTACTGCTGTGATTCGCCATAACTTCATTGGTTAAGGTTAGATCTATTACTTCTTGTCTTCTGCTGGTGATAAAAGTAGGTTTGTTACTTACATTCTGTATTACCAATTCAGAGAACAGAATGTAGTCTAATAGCTTGTTCCCACGGAAGTTGAACTTCGTGCTACCCCATATAGTGTTTTGTGAGTTAGCGTCACAACCCACTATCAGGCCCATACCATTTGACTCGGCGTAATGAACGATGTCCATAATCTCCCTCGAAGGAGAAGGAACTGTAGAAACGTATGGCAGGTAAGCGGAGACTACGATGGCCTCGGTGCGTGGCCCGTCCATACAGTACCCAATTTTTTATCGCAACGACATCTTGGGAGCAGAACTCCCTAAGCATCGTGCATTCGACGGAACGCGGCAATATAATGCATGCGCGCGGCCTTTCTGTCCCTCGAAATTGAAGGACGTTACCCCAGGAAATCCCTCCAAACCCACAGATATGAGCCTTCGTCAATGTCCACATCCAGGAAAGAGCCCTCTCCATCGCTGAAAATTCTCCTGGTCTATGAATAAATACGCCATTGGCTAGTGTTCAGTCCTACGTTCTGGCTGTCGATATGTTTTAGAACCTCGCTTGGTTTCCGAGAAGGGCCACGTAATAGCGCTCACCATTCTGCAACTGCTTCCATCTTGTAGGATAAATTTGTAGTTTTCGCAGGCTGGCAT
>NW_023458558.1:79036607-79041738 GCF_013731165.1 Rhagoletis pomonella | reverse complement strand
ATTCCTGTACCTTGTTGCTGTTCAACAAATGGTTATAAATGACCATCAATTATAACCATTTGTTGAACAGCAAAAACTGATTTTGGCGAAGTTCGAATACCTGCCGCAATTAAACAAAAGGTGATATAATCTTTTACTTAGGCTCCAGTTAAGGCTTGAGTTTTTGACTACAATCTTCAAAACTACCATCTCTGCATCTTGACCCTAAGGTCACAAGTAGTCATTTATTTAAAAGCAAATACTGATTTTGGCAATTTTTTTTTCAATATCACAATTTTCCAGTATTTTTTTTTGTTAAACAACTGACTATAAGTGATCATCAGGTCAAAGTGCAGGACGGTATTTTCAGGGAGAGCATCCGAGAGTTCTAGCTTTAATTTAAGCCTCAGTAGAAGGTTCTACTACCATTCCTTTCTTTACTAGAGCTTCTGAAATTAAAAAAAATATTTTTTGACACTTTTAGCTGTTCAATAAATGATTATAAGTGTGAAATGCTGAAGCAATATTAGCAAAAGCAACGAAAATGTGCTGATGCTGTGCTTTTGACGTGGTCTTGCTCAGAAGCAATATTAATGCTTTTGCTTTGGATTCAAAAAAAAAAAACGAACAGCCACAGCAGCAGGGCGAGAAGGGTTGAGAAGCAAACGATTGTTTGCTTTCCAGCATGAATTTTATGCTTCTCAGCGAAGGTATTTTGCTGATGCTTGCTTATTGAAAAGTACGGAAGCAGAAGCAGAAGAAATTGATCGGCTTTCGCAGTTCGTCAGTTGCTTCTGCTGCAATCAGTGCTGCCAACCTTTTCGAGTAAAGTCTCTAGAATTTTATAAAAACCCGCTGGAAAAAAACTAAATTCCACACAACAAATGCTGACAACTAAATAAGTCTAATACAATTTTAAGTAATTAATTTGAAACACTACTTGTATTAAAATTAATAATTGAATAATACAGCTGGCATCGAAGTTATTCAGAATTTAAGAGTACCAAATTAGTATGGGACCACTTCTGAGGTACCACATTTCCTTAAAAAAAAAGAATTACAGAAATCGGTTAACGTGGTCCAAAGTTATGCGGTAACATACATAACAAAAATATTCCGACAAATTGATAATCTGCTGAAGTCAGCTAAAATCTAAAAATCTTTTCAAAACCAATAACTATTACTTACTAAAAAACTGATTATTGTAGCTTAAAATTATTGTAACCAATAGAGGTATGTTGTACAAAAACACATAAATAGGAGTTCACAAAAGTTGATATAGAACTATTCGTCGATTTAAATAGCTAAATTTTTACTGCGCATGTTTTTTTTACGAGGAGGAAGCATCAAAAGCCTAACCCTGTCAGTGTGAGACTTTAACCCAGACTAAGCCCCCTACCGTCATGTACCGTTGCCCTCCAGGTACCACCGTCAAGCATTTCGTCCGGATTATAACACTGTATGACGGCTGAAGTTATATATCTAGTGAGGCAAAAAAAAAAATATGCATACTTAGAATTTTGAATACCTCCTCAAATAGTTGACATCACTTTCTTTTTTAAACACCTGGTATATCACTGACCATTATGAAGGACCCTGAGTGACGGCAAAGTTCAAAGCTCTACATATTTGTTGATGAGATTTTTGAAATGAACGATACAAAATTAGCCGGTATACATATTTTAAAATTTTTAGAATCAGTGGTTGAAATTTTATACTGAAAGAGTTAAGAAAGTTTTAGTTTAAAAGTGTGATACTAAATGCCTTTCACCATAAACAGCGCCAATTTTCTGGGTTATCAAGCCTCTAGAAGTACACGATTAATTATTATCGTTTTCGAAGTTCTTTAAATAAATCTTCAACTAAACACTGAAGTATATTTACGAATATCACGTTTTATTATATTATTATATCGTCGTTTAAAGTCCAAAACCGCGTATCGTTATTCTGCAAAGCCGCGTAACTGGCATTTGCTGCCAAAAATTGGATTTGCTCACGCAAGCTCTTGGCTCAATCCTTATCCATTCGTCCTTAAATATACGAGCCAGAAATGCGATTGCTTTATAAAAAATAAAGAGAACCATTTTAAAATATAAGTGTTTTTACTCTCTAGAAAATAATTTATGCAACCTAACATACGCGGTGTTGCATTATCTGGATACGTGGTTTTGCATTTTGTTGATACGCGATTTGTACTTTAAACGACGATATATTTAAATTTAGTTTCTTAATTTTTGTAAGTATTTCTTTACTGCATTCACCTGAATTTCGGGTGGTACTACTAGTTTTAATAAATTGTCAGTATAATTTCTTATAAAATTTACTTTTAAGTTTTTGCATCTTAAGCATACATCGAAAATTTGTTTTAGGGAATCAATGTGAAATAATTGCAGACACGATTAACCGATTAGCTGTGCAACCGAGACGTTTGCTTTTTAAATAATTTTTCTAAAAACAAATCGGCAAGTACATATCGTTCCCCGCATGCCAGAAACATGAATGTGTAAAAATTCGAATTTTGGAAAATCAAGTTTGAATTTTTTACGAGACCTAACTCTGCATTCATGTAATTGACATTGTGAAATACATATGTGGTTTCCGTGTACTCATGGTATTCTGGGTTTTGGTATAACATAGGACATCCAAAGGTTAACCAAGTCCAGTGGCGGATACACGGGGGCGTTTTGGGGGTTAAATCTCCCCCCTCAAGTCAAAGAATAATATTTCACTAATATGGGTATAGAAAAAGGCTCTTTAGAAGAAAGTATGCCTAATAAAGTTTCAAACACGAATTTTGAAAATCATATATTCAATTTTTGGCTTTCTTTATAAAACATTTTGATAATTTTAAACACATTAAATTTTTCTTTTTACTTATAAATCAATGAAACGAAGAACTTTCAAATTTTTCGTGGTTTTTTGAAATATTCTTCTAGAACTTCGTCAACTGAAAAATTTATATCTTTGTGAATATTCATAGATGCTGGACTGTTGAGTTTTTCTTGACATGTTGTATTTCTCAAGTAGGTTTTAATTCTTTTCAGGAATGAAAAGCTTCGTTCAGGTGTGGCTATTGAAACGGGCAAAAGTGCCAATATACGTAAGATCTTAAAAACATTCCCAAAAGACGTTGTATTAGCTACTTGTAATGCTTCGAGAGCATTTCGAAGATGTTCGTGTGAAACTCGTTTTTTCCACATTTTTACCTCCAGAAGAAAGTTTTGTTTCGAGCAGTCGATTACTTTTTCATAGAAAGCAAACAATTCTTCCGTTTTTTTTTCGTTAAAATCATACTTTGGAAACAAAACACTAAAATTATTTAAAACTGATTTATGGTTTAGGAACCGGTTTTTCAAATGTGCAATATATGTATCAAGGTAGGGAATGTAAAAAGCAATGCGATAGTATGCCTCGGCGTCTCCGGTTTTCACATTAAAGGGATTCTTTTAGCGACTGCTGAATCGCGGTACTTTGATTTCTGTACCTAGGTTGGTGCATACTTCTTCTACGTGTTCGAAAAGCAAATGAAGGTTTTTTTCTGCATCTTGTCGCATTTCTTCAAATTCCTTTAAAGCGTCGTCGGCTAAGATTCTGCAAGATCTTCATCAGGTACTTGTAATTTCCGGCTAGCAAACCAACAACAATTTATAATAAAATTATAGTTTAAAAAACTAAAACCTCCCTATCATAATTGCCATTCGGACTGTCATCAGGTATGCAACTTGAGAATAGAAATCGCTGCATCTTTTAGGCGCATCAATATTACATAGTTACATCCCGAGTTAATAAAAGGAAGGTAATAAAAAAGCAAATGCTTAGCTGTTGTCGCTGTGCTAACAGTTTTTCAAACGCTGATAATTTCTATAGATATTCGCACGATAAAAATTATTTTGTACGGTATTTTCCCCGTGACAAATAAAAAGTTTTTGACAATTGGAAGAAATACAACTTCGAAAGTCTTTTTTGCCGAGAAACTTATGGATACATAAACACATACACAAAAATTGCTCGTTTAAGGTAATTAGAATAAGGGGCAAAATTTCCCGCAAAACGCCCTATTTCCGAATTTTATTGAAAAACACCCTATCCCAGAATTTAGTTTAAGAAGGCCCTATTTAAGATTTCGGTTCAAAAACGCCCTATCTCAAATGGATATGTATTGGAAATGTGCTGAGGTAGGGCATTTTTGAATCGGCCGCTGAGTTAGGGCGCTTTTGAATTGAATTTTGATGTAGGGCGTTCTTGAAAATTTTTCTGAAATAGGGCGTTTTCGAACTGGCTGCCGAGATACGTTGATCTTCCACTCAGGTGTCGATTTCCAGTTAAAATTGTAAGTTAAGTACTCCACTCCTCTTACTAAACTAAATTTATATTTGGCTATTAGTTAAGATTGTATTTTTAAATGGAACCATTTAGTTTACACATATGTATTAATAAGGATTAATCAATAAACCACATTAAAAATTTTAAATAAAATTTTCGAGGGATTTGTTTATATGTCAGCACCAAAGTTTGTATTGATCGCATATCGTAAATTTTTGTATCGCATCTGTTTGAGGCCGCCTTAACTAAGAGTTACATCTAGAGAGAGTAACAACACCAAAATACTTTTAATGCGCAGCGAAGCCTTTACTGGGATATTATATTTTATACATTCAAAACTGATCAAAAGCAGTGCTGAAGCCACCGATTCGAGAGGGCCTCGGCCCAAGAGACCGCGAGCTCAGAAATATTCTAACATTTTTAACAAAACTAAGTACTTAAAAGTTAAAATTTTTTAAGTACTTAAAATCAATTAAAGTGACACGAAACTAAAGACCATGTCGCACACCTAGATCTAAAGTGCGATCAAATCAAAAAAATTTTTGGGCGATTTGTGTGCATAAATCAATTCATAGGACTTACGTCCAATTAGTGGAGATATTGTTTTCTTCACGATGATATACATTTACTAAAAAACTACTGCTGTACCTGCTTTTGTATTAATTTCATTGAATCTGCACGATCCCCAAGCAGTTACATTTCCCTCTATGAGTTTTGAGTTAGCTCACTTTAAATCTAGGTGGCCGATATGACTTACGCTTACCAAAATTTGTAGCTTAAGATTGGTCTGCTTATTTTTTACGATTTCTTCCACTAGGCAACGAAACTA
>NW_023458558.1:79028698-79036597 GCF_013731165.1 Rhagoletis pomonella | reverse complement strand
TTTTTTTGCAGTTTTCAAAGTTCATCAGAAGATGCAGACTTTTGAAGGTGTATAAATACATACATGAGTATTATAGCGACTTTTGCAAGAGTAGCTAAAATTTGATGCTATATTTTCAGAATATAGAAAGATTTTGCACTGTATTGTTAATGGCCATGAAACTACTTTAAATACTGGTGCGATACCCACCAAAAACAAAAATCTAAAAAGTTTTACATTGCGCACTTTGCAAGTGGACTATTCATATGCATTCGCCGTGAAATAAGTGTGACACATGCAACATAATCAGGATTGTATATACGTGAAGATTTTTTTTTAATTTTGTAAGCTCCTATTATAGAAAAATTTATAAGACAATTGTCAATTAAAAATCTATATATATTCATACAAGGCAGGATCAAAGAGTATTAAAAATATCCTGCAGAAACACAACAGCGAACAACAGCTTAGCTAAGTAGCAATGACACATGATGCAATAATACAAGGTGTTATCAGTTGGCAACTTCTCGCTCTAGTTCCGCCATATTGACTGCCTTAGCTGAAACAGTGTTACTTCTTTTCTTTCTTTTGCCTAATAATATGGTTGAGTTCTTTTTATTTTTTTCTCAGTATACACATTTTGTTTTCTCAAAAAGGATTTATATCTTATTTTATTTCATTTCCTTGCGAATATACTATAAAAAAGCAAATTTTGTTTAGAAGAAAATGTGAAAATTTATATATTTTCCACAAATGGGGATTCATTTCTTCCCGTTTTTATTCTAAGGCAGTGTCAAATCGAGCTGTCACAACTGATACCACCTTGTATTATTGCATCATGGCAATGACATGCTACAGCAGCATGATTCAATAATACAAGGTTCGATAAACTGACAGTTGTCTCTCTTACACCGCTACCTTAGCAGTGGCACCGTGTTGCTTCTTTGCAAATTTACATGGACAGTGTAGCTTTGGTGTGAAATAGAATTATAAGCTTTGTGCAATATGTTTATTTGTATATGCATATGAAGCATATTTAACTGATGAAAACATAAACTGTTTTTAAATTGGATGTTTACATCAATCTCATAGTAGTCTTATTTTAATTTTGAGTAATTTTGCAGTTTTTATACAGCTAAATAGCACATAAATTACGAAATTCGCGTAGATATATCAATATTACGTTTAACATTGCGTTTAAAATGCCAGATTTCCTGCAAATACATTAGAATTTACAAAAGGAATTTCACTACTAACTTTGCGTACTTTTCTACTACCATTTTCGCACCAAGAGATTTCATTCTTCCCCTTTCTCCGTCCTTCGTAAATGCAACCTTTTGTAAAGGAGTGTCAAACCGCAGCTGTCAATAATTATCTAACCTTGTATTATTGAATCATGCTACAGCAGTATGTTTGACATCAGCGTTGCCGTTTTGATACAATTGTATCATTTTTGATTTGATACTTTGATACTTATTTATTCACAAATGAATTTTTGAAAACTATGAATAATATTAGAAAGTAGTTTAAAGGCAAATAAGTTTTTTCTTTTTAAAGTATTTTTGATATGTATTTACAAGTTTGATTTGGTAGCTCTTATAAGGGAAATTCAACCTGGAATTTCTTTGCACACGCCGCTGTTATACGGCCCCTAAACCACACAAAAACATTGCGTAATGTCGGGCTTGCGTCGGTCGTTTGTGTGGTGTGTGAGTTGTTTGTACTAAATGCACAGTTATTGCGCTAAAATCAAAATCATTTTGATATTTTGCTCATGCTTGCGTTATCACAGAATAATTTGGGTTGCGTATGGCGACAACTGCGCAATTTTTAGTCTAGTTTTGACATTTTGGTGAAAAAAAATAAAAGAATTTTTTAATATTCTTTTTTTTTGCGTTTTAAAGCTGAAGCTATCAAAATATAAAGCGTACATTCATATTTCTTGAACATATCAAAATTGAATTATTTCATTATAAATATGTATGTATGTATGTATGTATGTATGTATGTATGTATGTATAATCCCATGTTCGTAAAAATAAAATATATTAGATATTTAACTATAATGCACACATTATTGTCAATAGTGTTGGGTAACTACTTAAGTGGTTTATCAAAATTAAATTACAACGTGACGATTTTTGCTGGTAGGGCCCCATCCAAAGAATTTGCCACGGGCCTCAGATATAGTTACGCCACTGCTGAAGCCGGAATAAAAGAATTAAAGATGCTATCTGAGGATTGTAACATCGTTCACAGGACTATAATATTTCTGTTACGAAAATGTTAACAACATTTTCCGAAATGCTGGTCCTGAAAATACTAACCCCCCTTCTACACCTTTTCCAATTGTACTTCGGATATCGTAAAATGTACACTGAGTGAAATAATGCATAGTAAAAATTAATACTTTATATTGGATTATCGTTTAAAAATGTTCGAATTTAAAAATATTATTTTCATACAAAATTTATTACGCACGTATTCGCCTGTTCACATCTGAGTATATGTATATATGAGTGTACCCTGCAGGGAAACCGCGGACTAGTGAATACAATTTCTAGTTCCGTACTAGGTCTTTATCGCCAAAAAGGAACTAGTCCGATAGGAACTAGATCCCCACCAGTCCAAAATCGGCGAAAATTGGTACTTTTAAGAAACTAATTTTTTCAGTTTTTTTCACTACAAATCTATATCTAAAGTGACGAATTTAGAATTGGTTCGGAACTATAGAAAAAGGGATGCACAACGAACTAGATCCTATTTGTCGAATTTAGAACTATTTCGGAACTATCGAATAAGGGATGCAGCGGGGGGCTTGTTTACTTTACATAGATATGTGTTCGGCGGCTTTTTCGTTCAAATACGCTTCTATTCTGTGCTTCGCAGATGCTATTTCATAGTTTGGTAATACAAAACAAGGCTTTGTGTTAACATATTAACATCTTGGGGCCATCTGGAATCTAACCAATAACAGCGAGCACCTCTGCAAAGTAAGCTACAGCAAGGTATGTAAACGTACATTTCTTACAATCATTCAAACTAATTTAATTTCAAATTGAAAAAAACGTTTCTTTGAAAATAATGTAAAATCGCACACGACAGAACTGAAAGGTTGAAAAATCATGATACTTTTTTCTTTCGTCTGTCGATTTTAGAACTGGTTCATTTCATTTCATTTATTATAATCAAACACACAACCATGAGTTATTTTACAGTGTTTGAACTTAATTTAATTATAAAAGCTTAAAAATAACATTAAGGGAAACCGTAGGTTGTAAAAATGTGTAAGGAGGAGAAGAAGAACAAAGAAGTACTAGAGAATTTAAGACTAGTTCGGAACTATCGAAAAAGGGATGCAGCGGGCGGCAATTGACACTTCCTAGGACATCGCCATGTTAAATTCGCCAGTTGCTTGCATGCAAAAGAGATTTATCGCGAACCAGTACTGGGTCTAAATGTACTAGAAGCGCCCCAGTTCAGAACTAGAGATTTTCCCCACAGGGTACATACGCACCCCAAGCATGCAGAGCGCCGCTCTGATAGCGGTGACAACACACACATTCATACATAGTACATGTTAACTGTACAAATCACGTGCTGTGGTGTTGATGGATATTCAACATTTGAAAGCAAATTTATATGCCTTGGTGTAGCTGAGTGCGCAAAGATGCATGCCACAAATTGTTGATATTCGGAGATGGTCTGGGTTCGAATTCCACTGCATCCAACATGCAAGTTAAATATTTTTTTTTTTAGTTTTTGTCTTGATTATTCACTTCACGGATGCTTTTTCAGAACGAACGCGGCCATTTTAATATGCGCGTTATTGAATTGAATATTTACCAATATACAGTACATTCGTTGACGTTTATAGTAAGATCAATTACGTTTCTATTTGATTTTAATATTTTTTTCCCTCAGTGTACTTCAGATTAGTCAACTGTACTTCAGAAACCGTAAAATATACTTCAGAATAGTCAATTGTACTTCAGAAACCGTAAAATATACTTCAGGTTAGTCAATTGTACTTCAGAACCCGTTAATTGGACTTCAGATTAGTCGATTGTACTTCAGAAACCAAAAAATGTACTTCAGATTTGTAAATTGTACTTTGGAAACCGAAAAATGTACTTCAGATTAGTTAACTGTTGTTCAGAAACCAGAAAATTTACTTCAGAAACCGAAAAATGCACTTCAGATTAGTCATTTGTATTTCAGAAAGCAAAAAGTGTACTTCAGAAACCGAAAAATGTACTTCAGAAACCAAAAAATGTACTTCAGATTAGTCAATTGTATTTCAGAAATCATAAAATGTACTTCAGATTTGTAAATCGTACTTCAGAAACATATAACATTTTCGCCAAAAAACGCACTTACCACAAATGAGCGCTCACCATGAATATATTTTCCAAATCTATGTAGCTTTGAGTTTTTTCGCAACATTTATTAAAAAAAAAACACTTATTTGATAGCTTTAATAATATACATACATACATAGGTTGAAATTACATGCCAACTGGCATATCAACTAAGGATTCTACCGAATGCTGAATGGCTCTACCACAATCGCCGCCGACAACTGTTGGTTTTGCCTCGTCAATAAGACGCTCCAAATAGGAAAGTCTTTGCTCGACTACGCCAGGACCAAACGTAACTGGAACTCCAATATTAACCTTCACATATGTTTTTATTTTAGACCAAATTATTTCTATAGGGTTCAGCATTGGCGAATAAGGTCCCAGGCGTAGGAGTGTTGCCTTTTCTGTGGCGTTATAATTATTGATGGCATGCTCCAGGGAGTGGCACGGAGCAGTATCGCACACCACAACTAAATCCGCAAGGTTGTTGCCCATCTCAACCACCTCTGAAGGACAGTTTGTATCCAATTGCACGCATCCGCAGCTTTAAAAGATCCGCGTCGGCGCTCCATTGCTATTATTCCGCTTGTGGCTATAGCTCCGATAAGATGAATATTCGGTCCACGCGCGGCTGGTAGCATCTGAACTGCTCTACATCCAGAGCGTGCGCGACCCCGTGTGCGACGGCAGAACAAATTAAAATTTGTTTCGTTAATATATATTATTTTTTTGCCAGCTTGTATAAAAGTATTTAAAGCTCTTACATATTCGGCGCGTTTTGCCTTATGTGCAGCACTGTTCATGGTCGCGGCTGGTGGTTTACATTTTTAATCGTATACAACCTGCCCTGTAAATAGTAAAAAAAAGTCCCAACATTGGAAGAAGTGGACTGTAATGTTAAATGGATTATAGAGCGCTGCTTTAACACCTGAAGTACATTTACAAAATTGTTTTCTGAAGTACATATCACACTTTCTGAAGTACATTTTACGGTGTCTGAAGTTCAATTGATTAGTGTGAAGTACGTTTTTCGTTTTCTGAAGTACAAGTTACGAATCTGAAGTACATTTTATGGTTTATGAAATACAATTGACTAATCTGAAGTACATTTTTCGGTTTCTGAAGTACAATTTACAAATCTGAAGTACATGTTATGGTTTCTGATGTACAATTGACTAATCTGAAATCCAATTAACGCATTCTGAAGTAGATTTGACTAATTTGAAGTACATTTTACGGCTTCTGAAGTACAATTCATTAATCTGAAGTACATTTTTCGATTTCTGAAGTGCAATTGACTAATCTGAAGTATAGTTTACGGTTTCTGAAGTACAATTGACTAATCTGAAGTCCAATTAACAGTTTCTGAAGGACGTTTGACTAATCTGAAGTACATTTGATGATTCCTGAAATATAATTGACGCTTTCTTAAGTACTACTAGAAAAGGTGTAGATGAAATGAAAATAATTATACGTAGTTTAGTTGACTTCAAATATTTGCACTTAACATTGAAAGTTCGTGACTTATTAACTTTAGCAATGAAACGTAAGTAATTTTTTTTTAACAAGCCCAGATAATTGTTTATATAAACATTCGATCATACATTACATTTACATATGAAAATAGCTTTCTACATACATATATTCCAATCCACCGATAGCATGAATAGCTATGAGCCGCTAATGACTGAACCATTTCGAGCAATGATACGTAGAAATCCAAAACACTCCTATTGAAGGTACAAAAGTACAAACGTGTATTAAATAATATAACTGAAATGACAAATATGATTCCACGCAACGAAAAGGCAGATGAATTTCGGACTGTGTGCTATTATTAAGACAAGCTTTGCTGTACTGGGACATGCGACAGGCAGCAGCGACGAGATTCATACGGCTGCTAGAGATGGTGAAAGAAGAAATGGTGAAGTAAAGTCAAAGTAATGAGTATCATTGAGAGTAATTGCAGCGGAGATGTAAGTAAATCAAATGAAATCACGTGTCATTTGTCTATGCGCTGATAAGAACATTAGTGGTGGCGTTGACACTCTGGAATCGAATTAAATTGAGTTGTCGAATTGTGGAAGGTTAGTGAGACAGCAATTGTATATTTCGACTGAAACATAAATGCTTTCTATGCTCTAAATGTGTATGAATGTGTAAGTAAAATGGAAACTGAAATCTTTTTATACAGAAAGAGGAGAGGGGTATAAGAAACATGGCATTTCTTAAATATTAAAAATTAACCCCTTTACGATTAATCTTCGTCCTCATTTTAATGTGCGGTTGGAAGTGCTAACGACGTTGGCCTCGTAATAACTTAAGCCACCCACCGGAGCAGCGCAAAAACACAAACTGTGTCACACTCCATTCTCATGTTCCAACTGTGGACACAGTCTAGTAAAAAGTCATGCGGTTTCTGTCCGACTTTTGCAATTGGCAGGCAGGCGCAAGGCGTGTGAACGAAGTACATAAAGTTTAATGAGATGGCACTTAACACTTTGAAGGCTTTCGTTTCGTTTCATTTTGTTTTTATTATGTGCTTCTGTTGTCATTAGAATGATTTTTGCTCTGCTGCTGGCGGTCAGTCGGCAGTTAGCAAACAGCGGTTGCAATGTAGTAATATTAGCAGTTGAGGTATTGGCTTAAATCGCTTCAATGTTCGCTAGTATTGCTCATAGTTGTTCTTAACCTGAAACCCTTTTCACCTACCCTTCAACGTCACAGCCTTGCTTGAACTGCTGCGTTGCAAAACTAAGTCCGTTGTTTTCGCCGCTGTCGTCACCGCTGCACTCATCCTAAGTTCAACGTCAGCCATCAGTCGACCAGTCGTCATTACTTAGCTTTGCCACCGTTCACTAGCAGTCCAACCGGCAATATTGCACTCGAACGCGTTCTCGGGACGACATTCGCCCCGAGCACTCAACCGGTCCACATATTTGCACAGCGCTGGTGTTGGGCAAAGTACGAAAGTGTGTATTTTCGAAACAAATCGGCAACGATTTCATTAAATGAGTATCATATTAAATTTAATGGTGCAGCAGTATTTCAGTTTTCGCTTCGCTTTTTTGTTTGTCCCACTTGTTCTTTTTCATCCAGAACGGCAGCCGAAGAAAATGTCCATATAAATTTCATTTGAATATATGAATGTGCGAACGGAGAAATGCACACATACTTATAGACAAGTATGTAAAATACCTATTGCACATAAGAAAGAAAAACCTATTGAATATAAAAAAGAAAACTTTTCATATAGGCATTCTCTCTCTTATGAATACGCATAATTGGAAAGTTCTTTATTATACATCCACACATTTATGCATGTACATACATTTTGATAAAATATATTTAATTCACAATACAATTAGTAGAAAGTATTTCTTCAAGAAAAACTTTAATAGTAATGGTAATAATCGTTTACATCCTCTGGATGATGCAAAGCTCGCAAAAACTCCGGAAACATTGTCCATTATGCATTAGACTAGGCCAAGCATACTTTGAAGTACCATCGAATCATTACCCTGCAGGAAATTTAATTAAGTTGAAAGTAATTTATAAA
>NW_023458558.1:79027421-79028598 GCF_013731165.1 Rhagoletis pomonella | reverse complement strand
AATTTGTTCTGCCGTCGCACACGGGGTCGCGCACGCTCTGGATGTAGAGCAGTTCAGATGCTACCAGCCGCGCGTGGACCGAATATTCATCTTATCGGAGCTATAGCCACAAGCGGAATAATAGCAATGGAGCGCCGACGCCGATCTTTTAAAGCTGCGGATGCATGCAATTGGATACAAACTGTCCTTCAGAGGTGGGTTGAGATGGGCAACAACCTTGTGGATTTAGTTGTGGTGTGCGATAATGCTCCGTGCCACTCCCTGGAACATGCCATCAATAATTATAACGCCACAAAAAAGGCAACACTCCTACGCCTGTGACCTTATTCGCCAATGCTGAACCCTATAGAAATAATTTGGTCTAAAATAAAAACATATGTGAAGGTTAATATTGGAGTTCCAGTTACGTTTGGTCCTGGCGTAGTCGAGCAAAGACTCTCCTATTTGGAGCATCTTATTGACGAGGCAAAACCAACGGTTTTCGGCGGCGATTGTGGTAGATCCATTCAGCATTCTACCACCTTTCACCCGGTTGCACTATCCTTAGTTGATATGCCAGTTGGCATGTAATTTCAACCTATGTATGTATGTATATTATTAAAGCTACCAGCTGTTTTTTTTTTTAATAAGTGTTGCGAAAAAACTCAAAGCTACATAGATTTGGAAAATATATTCATGGTTGAGCGCTCATTTGTGGTAAGTGCATTGTTTGGCGAAAATGTTATATGTTTCTGAAGTACAATTTACAAATCTGAAGTAAATTTTATGATTTCTGAAATACAATTGACTAATCTGAAGTACATTTTTCGGATATGAAGTACATTTCTCGGTTTCTGAAGTACACTTTTTGCTTTCTGAAATACAAATGACTAATTTGAAGTGCATTTTTCGGTTTCTGAAGTACATTTTTTGGTATCTGAACAACAATTGACTAATCTGAAGTACATTTTTCGGTTTCTGAAGTACAATTTACAAATCTGAAGTACATTTTTTGGTTTCTGAAGTACAATCGACTAATCTGAAGTCCAATTAACGGTTTCTGAAGTACAATTGACTAGTCTGAAGTATATTTTACGGTTTCTGAAGTACAATTGACTAATCTGAAGTCCAATTAACAGTTTCTGAAGTAGGTTTGACTAATCTGAAGTACATTTGATGATTTCTGAAATATAATTGA
>NW_023458558.1:79025750-79027321 GCF_013731165.1 Rhagoletis pomonella | reverse complement strand
ATCATTACCCTGCAGGAAATTTAATTAAGTTGAAAGTAATTTATAAACTACTTTCTTTTCAATGATAACTAATTGAAATTGTCACTATTTTACTTGCCACGAACTCATTTAAATAACATGGCGATCTCGTAGGAAGCAGTCAATTGCATGTATTTTCTACTACTTTAAAATGCATTTGGCTTAAACAACTTCAAAGTCTATATGTTTCATTTGAACACGCTTTCGTTCTGAACTTCTCAACAACTTCATAGTCAGTATCCTTTTTTTTTGAATACGCTTGCGTACTGCATCTCACAGATGCTTTTTCAGACTTCCAAGACACAAATTGTTTCCTTGAGTAAAAATAGTATCAAAATTCGAAACATTTACTCATTGTATTTGGTTTTAAGTAGTCTTTCCATTAGTTGATTTAATAAAAAAAAATCACTTGCTTCCGTCAAGGTACTTACTAAAGTTTTAGCTGTTCTTTATAGCCGCTTACTTGTGGTTTACACAAGACAATGCCAATGCATTCACAATTTTTTACTAATTCATTCACATTTCGCTCATTCCTAATTATCTTAATTGTCTTGTCTTGTGCAACGCGATGTTATACAAGTGTCAGCATTGCCGCACTTATTTTTCTCAAAAGTCGGCCAAAGTTCGTCGGTTCCGTTGATGCCACGGTTGCCAATCTGGCGCAATCCATGAAAATACACACGGTTCGCGTGAAACCATCACTTTATTGGGATTAACTTTAGATTACCGAAACATATCAAGAAATGGGTATGTGAATTGGCCACCGAGTTCTTGTGATTTCATTCCGTTGAACTACTTTTTGCGGGGGTACGTCAATCCAATAATGGCCAGTTTAAGACCAAGATTGGCGCGTTATTGGCGATTACGGTTGAAAGACGTACTGATTTTATCAGTACAGTACTGATTTTTAAACTAATGTACTGATTTATTCATTTCAGTACGCTAATGTCCTGATTTTTCAAAATTTGTACTGAATTTCCAATTCAAACAATATACTTTAGGATTTTCTTCAGGTTTTTACATAACGTCGGAACTTCATTAAAAAGTAAGAAGAAAATAACTTATGCTGATTTCGTTTCTACCAAAAAATGTTGCCTTTTGATTGCCCCTTTCTCTTTTCGACTCTAAATTAAAGGCAACAGGTGAGAAAATTGTGTGTTCGTTTATTAAAATACTAAATGTATTTTTGTGTTGTAACTCTCCCCCTAAGCTCTTATGGCCTCATTTACAAAATATTTTTAAAGAACTTTATGAAGTTAGATTAAAAAAAATCGATCTATGAAGCACCCCGCAAACATATTCTGAGCGCTCAGAATATATGAGTAGGAAAGGAGTCCTAGGTAGGTTAGAAATATGAGTTTCAAAAACAAAAATTTTTTTACTCTTATATGAATCTTTTAGGAGTCATATATGATCCAAGTTATGAGCCAGCACTTTGTGCCAGTATAAAAACAATAACGACTAGAAATGTATATCTAAACTTGTTTATACAGATATGAAAAATAATTCTTCTTCTTCTTCTTAATTGGCGCTGTAACCGCCTAAGCGATTTT
>NW_023458558.1:79022829-79025650 GCF_013731165.1 Rhagoletis pomonella | reverse complement strand
GTCCAGTGTAAGCAGTCGCGTCGATGGTCCAAAAGGTGTGGTTACGTAGGTTAGTGTTATGCTTCGTTGGACCAAAGGTGGTCAGGTCCAATGACATCGCAATGTTAATGTAACCATATTTTTTTCATATATTTGGACCATTTCGGTTACTAGTGTTGGTTACGTCGTAGTGTGGTCCTGTACTAGAGTTTAATCTAGTCCCACTTTTTGCAGGGCAGCGATCACTGACATGATTCAATAATACAAGCATGAACGAAAGATGGTTCATGATAATACAAGGTTGGGTAATATTGACATTTGTGTCGATCGACTGCCTTGTAAAGTTGCATTTGAGAAGGAAAGAGAAGCGGTTAACAATTTTATCTCCTTTTGTGAAAAGGTAGTAGGAAAAGTAATTAGTCTGGTAGTGCTGAAATGCGTTTTTGTATACAAATTGAATTAAATATATAAAGAAGATTCCACTGATCTACACAATAGACAATAAATTAACTTTTTATGGCCACATAAATATTAAAAATGATAAAATGGATATTCACATAAAATTCTTACCAAGAAAAAGAAAAATCTTTGAAATCTGTGAAGAAATGTTCCCAAATATTCAAAATAAACCATGGTTTCATTGAAATTCTAGTATACATATATTAAACAAAATTAATGGAATTCAAACAAATGCTTTATTCAAAGGGACTATATGAAGAATTATACAAATAGTAAAGATGCAATTGATTTAATGCATATAAATTAATCTTTTAAAAATTATATTTGTTTCATTTAAAGATTACATGTTCAATATCTTAAATTGAATTACATTTGGGTTTTTTTAATTTAAATTTTTTAGTAATGTTTTCTACTTTTTCCTCCAATCAGTCTTGCTAATCATTATATTGGTTACATTTAAAAGTTATATCTTCAATACCGCAATTTAATGTTATTTAAAAATCTAATTTTTGTGGAATGTTTTTTTCTTTTTTCTCCAATCAGTCTTGTTAATCATTAATCGGTTAAACTTTAAGTGCCGGTTACTCAATGTCTGGTTAACACTAATCTCCGGTTAAACATTGTTATCGACGTTACCGACTCCCTGTTGTATGCATGGAGTCGAAGACGTCGATAACGATGTTTAACCGCAGATTAGTGTTAACCGGACATTGAGTAACCGGCCCTAAAAATATGTCTTCAATATAGCAATTTAATTACATTTCGTTTTTTAAAAATGTCAATTTTTTGTAATGTTGTGTACTTTTTTTCTGTAATCAGTCCCAATAAGCACAAGAAAATATCTTTATTAATATTTCCATTTTCGCTTTTATGGAGTGGTATACTTACTTGTAAATATGCAAAGGCTGCAGTGGTAAAAATACATGCACCAGCAAACGTGGACGGACACCCACCCCTGACCTTCACAAGAAAATATATTTATTAATATTTGTATTTTCTACACCAGCCATACGTGGACTGATACACAGGCATCCTAGCATGCAAAACTTACTTGCAACGGCTGCACTTGTTGTAAAACGCTACTTTTTGAATACAAATTATGAATAACTCCGATACCCTGCAAATAAATATGTAAATTATTGTTGTAATTCAAAATATTTCCATTATTTTTGATTTTTTTTGCCATAGTTACTTGAATTTGCCCAATAAGAAAATGAATTTCCACGAAACAATCGATGAAAATATCGGCAGTGTTGCCTGTTGAACTTTTTATACGAAGACAATAATTCTCCTTGTATTTTAGTAGTAGTTTCTACAAATCAAAAAAGAAGGCAACACAGGTTAAGGCAGAATGCGGGAGCGAGACAACTGCCAGGTTATCTAACCTTGTATTATTGAATCATGGATCACTGATTGAACATGCTAAATACATACATATGCAGAGGTGGGCACTACCACAAACAAGCGTGAGCCAAAAGTATAACGTATATTTATATAATTTGAAAAAATCTCCCTACTATACAAATATGTACTGCAATATTAACTAACTAGCGAATACCCGGCGTGCTTCGCTGCGCCTTAAAAGTAATTTTGTTTTGTTACAACCTCTCACAACATTTGAAAATATTAGTTAATATTGCTGTACATATTTGTATAGTAGGGAGATTTTTACAAATTATATAAATATACGTTATTCGAATATTGAATTAATACACGTTTGAGGAAATGGTGCGATAGTAGACCCCAGTCATAAGATTATAAATTAAATTTCCAAGAGAAAGTCGGTTCTTTACATATTTTCTAATTACCTTCGAAAATATATTAACTCAAAAAAAAAATAAACAATCCCAGCAAACATTTGGAGTCATAAATGAGTCTTTAAGGAGTCCCATTTCGGAGTCTTTCTGCCCATAATGAGCTCATTTAAGAGTCCGAAATGAGGGTGTTTCCCTTCCTGCGAAGGTCGACCTATATGAGCTTAAATTCATACATCAAATGAGCCTCAATATGAGTCATATTGGACTCTTATTGGCCTCATATACGGCTCATTTTGAACTCTTTTTGAAGCTCTTAAATGACTCTTATTGGCCTCATAAATGCCTACTTTCGGAGTCTCATTGTATGCTGTTCTGTGACTCTTATTGGCTTTATTCTTCAACTCTCTTAATTAACTTACTTTAGAGCCATCTTAGCAAGGAAATCATTTCAAATACTGTTGCATATTTATATACATACCTCTGCGCATACATATATATGTATATATGTATATTGCAGCATACATGTAATAGCAGTTGCTGCAGCTAAATTTTGTTTATTTTTCCTTCCTAATTATTTTTCATGGAGGATGGTTCCGTGCGCAGAAGTGGAAAACTTTTGACTGCCA
>NW_023458558.1:79010195-79022729 GCF_013731165.1 Rhagoletis pomonella | reverse complement strand
TACCCCCTCAAATCTGGACTTAAGGTTTAAAAACGCACTTTTCATAGGTTGAGCCTTATAATTGTTCGTAACTTATGGTGATTTCGTTTCTACCAAAAAAAGATGTTTTTGTAATTATATGAGATTGCTGCGATCGCGCAAAATTGTTTGTCTCACTTTTTCATTTGTTTACTGCTCATTATTGAACAAAACAACTAATAAAACCATTAAACTCATTTTAATTTTCACTTTTTAATTTCTTCAAATGAATTTTGACACTTCAGAACGCAATTGACAAGTAGGAGGTTTGTTCCTTTTTTTCTACAATCGGATTTGATATTAGGTTAGGTTAGGTTGATGTGGCAGTCGGTTCGAATTACCAACTCACTTAGGCCTTTTTGAAGGTCCATTGTGATACCACTGCAGAACACGGGAACCTCTGTTACTAGTCTTCAGAGAACCATTTCGAAGCTCTTATAAAGCGTAGGATTGGCTTTATTCCTACGCATGATAGTTCCGTAAGAGAGCTAAAGAAGGGCCTACCTAAAAAGCCTGCTCTCCTCCTGGCCAGAGCTGGGCAGCTACAGAAGAAGTGCTCTACGGTTTCTTCGTCTTCCTCATCCGTGCAACTTCTTCAATATTCGTGGGAGAATATTCCTAGTCTCGAAGAGTGCCTGCTAAATAGCCAATGACCGGTAACACAAGCCATGAACCTTGCAATATCCTCTCTTGAGAGGCTGAGCAACTCTTTCGTCTTTTTCTTTTCTATTTGCGGCCAAAGCAGCCTGGTTGTTCTACATGTGCCCTCCTCTAGCCATGACCTGTTGGCCTCTTGGATCATGCTATTTCGAAGTTCTAATTTGCAGGTTGCCATGGGTATCCCAATAGTGCCCCTGTTTTCACATAGGGGTAGATTCGTACCTTTCCTGGCTAGCTCATCAGCCCTGCAGTTACCTTCAATATCTCTGTGTCCCGGGACCCATATGAGGCTGACCTTGAACACGGTGCTAATATCATTTAGAGCTGCGAGGCATTCCTGCGCAACCTTCGACCTCAGCATTACCATGTTCATTGATTTAATGGCCGCCTGGCTATCCGAGAAAATATTAATCGTAGTCTTCGTTACGGCATGTGTACTAAGGTACACAGCCACCTCTTTTATAGCTAAAACCTCTGCCTGATAAACACTGCAGTGGTCCGGAATTCGGACGGATAATTCTAGTCCTAGTTCCTTGGAGAAAACTCCGTAGCCAACCCTATTGTCTAGCTTGGATCCATCCGTATAAAAATTCAGTTCCCACCTTCTCCATGGTCTTGGTGTTTGCCATTCTCTTTTTGACGGGATGATCGTCTTGAAGAGCCTATCGAAGGTTGGTTTAGGGGTGGAGTAGTCCACTTCTTGTTCATGACTACCCAGAGTGTGAAGTATAGAGGCGTGGCCGAACCGCCGATCCTTCCATAGCACCATGCTTTTTAGTCTGAGCACTGAATCGGCGGCCGCGTATTTTCCCACCAGGTTTAATGCGGGCAGATTGGTTACCACCTCTAGCGCTTTGTGGTCCTTAAGGCGCCTGAAATGCATAAAAACGCTGTTCTTTGGTCCTTACTCAATAGTTTTAGGTAACTTGACTTTTGAGTTGCTGGCCACCATACGAGTATTCCATACAATAATATTGGCCTGACCACCGAGGTGTAAAGCCAATGTGTAATACGAGGTGTTAGCCCCCACTTGATTCCGACCGCTTGTTTGCAAGTATGTAGTGCAACGTTGGCCTTCTTTACTCTTTCCTCTATATTAGGTTTCCACGTAAGTTTCCTGTCTAATATGAGTCCTAGATACTTAACATTCTCCTTCAAAGATATCTCCACACCCATAAAGATTAGCGGTGAGACTGTGGGAAGCCTATGTTTCCTTGTAAAGAGAATTACTTCAGTTTTTTCGGGGTTTATTCCGAGCCCCCTACTCTCTGTCCAGTTCCTAAGCGTGGCCATGTTAGAGCGCAAAATCTCCATTAGGGTATTAGGATATTTACCTTTAACGGCAATTGCCAGATCGTCAGCATATGCAGTGACGTGGCAGCCCCCCCTCTCTCGTTTCTTCAGCAGAGAATTTACTGCCAAATTCCAGAAAAGAGGGGAGAGAACCCCTCCCTGAGGAGTGCCTCTACAGACCTCTCTGCTTATTGTGGTATTGCCAAGCTTTGCGGTTATCTTCCTGCTGAAAAGCATAGACTCAATCAGCGCCGCTACGTTGTGGTTAACTCCAAGCTCTTCTAAGGCACCCTATGGCGCTTGCTTTAATGTTATTGAAGGCGCCTTCTATATCAACAAAGGCAACCAGAGTATACTCTTTATCAGATAAACTTTTTTCCACCAGCCCGACGAGCGAGTGCAAGGCGGTTTCCGTAGATTTGCCCTTCGTATAGGCAAGCTGCGCTGGGGAGAGCCTACTAGTTGGTATCACGCCCCGTATATAATCGTCCACTATCCTCTCTAAAATTTTGAGCAAAAAATACGTAAGACCTACCTGCCTTAGGTATGAAGGAGACTTTTGTCTCTCTCCAGCCTAGCGGAATATAGCCCATGTTAAGACAGCTTCTTATGATAGACGCAATGAATGGGGAGATAATACTCCGTGATTGCTGCAGTTCTACCGGGTGTATGCCGTCCAGTCCCGGTGACTTGTAAGGACCAAAAGTCTTAATAGCCCATTCGATTTTCGCCTTAGTAATCAGTCGATTTCCTAGATCAGGTAGCCCCCCGTCATTTATGGGGTCGTTAAGTTCCATCGGCTTGCTTCCAGGGAAGTGTGTGTCCAGGAGGAGACCTAAAGATTCCACGCTCGTCGTAGTCCATGAGTTCCCTTGACCCTTGAGATAGCCAAGGTTGCATGGCGACTTTACAAGAATTTTTCTTAATCTGGCCGCTTCCGTGGTTTCCTCAATTCCCTTGCAATAACTCTGCCATGATTTACGTTTCGCAGTTCTAACTGCTTTTTTGTATATTTTCAGATCAGCCTTAGAGGCTTCCCAGTCCTCTGTTGTTCTCGTGGCTTTGGCCTTATTGAACATTGTCCTATTGGATTCACGTAACGAGGATAATTCTTTTGACCACCAAGGTGGTTTGTTTTTCCCCCTGTATCTAACAACCGGGCATCCGGCTGACAAAGAACTATTCATAGCTTTAGTGACCTGATTAACCAACCCGTCCAATTCCACCCGCGTGGCGGGGTCCCGGGGAGGTATCTTTGGCTATAAAGTCCCCAGTTTTTTATTGTAAACACTCCAGTCGGTATTACGCACATTTCTGAACTCCCTAACATGGGGGGTCTTAAGATCTATTTCGAATTGAATATAACAATGGTCAGAGTAAGACTTTTCACTAAGTACTCTCCATCTCTTAATTTTATGGACAAACGAGTCCGAAGTCAGGGTTATGTCCAAAACTTCCTCTCTACTCTTTGTTATAAAGGTCGGCTCTGAGCCTAAATTCAAGACACTAAGTTTATTTCCTAGAATGAAGTCTAGTATCGACTCACCTCTAGCGTTCGTGTCCGTACTCCCCCACATCGAATTGTGAGCATTAGCGTCGCAGGAGACAACCAGTTGTTTTTTCTTATAGGCTGCTTCCTTGACTAACGTCCGAACCTCCTCTGGTGGTGCGTCCTTGTCATGGGCCATGTAGGCAGAGGCTACCCAGAAGCTGGTTTTATCCAGTTCTATGCTTGCCGCTACCAAATCGCCGTCACTTAGCTGTGGGAGCAGGAAGATGTTTAAGTTGTTCCTTGCTAATATGCAAGCTCGAGTCTTACCTGCATTTTGTGCGGCAATTAGCTTAAAGCCCTTCACCCCAAGCCCGCAGATTTTGTTGCCGAGTATCTACGGCTCCTGGATGAGGGCAACGTCAAGTCCACCGGCAGCCAGGCGGACCTCAAGATTCGCGGACGCGAGTTTAGAATGGTGGAGGTTGATCTGGATCAGCTTCATAAGACTCCGTCCGTTTTACCTCCACCATTGTGACATCTACGTCCGCCTCCTCGATCTCCTCACCCTCGGTGTCATCGGCGAGGAGATCCTCTTCATAAAACAGCGGCCCCAAACCGGTTAGCCCCTCTGAGTCGGATGAGCATTGGCTGCTGGGCAACCCTTCTTCACCACCGCTGCGCATGCCGGACTTATCACTCTCCTCATTAAGGCCCAAGCCCGGTTCGTCGCTGCGGTAGATTCGAACGGTTGCGTCAACAAACCCGAATCTGACTTCCCAATCCTTCTGCGCCAATGGGGCGAGCGATTCGGCGTTGAGGATCAGCAACACCTGCCTTCTGTTTCCTATCGGCTCTTCGATCTTCCCCACCTTCCAATTGTGTGTTGGCAGGTCCTTATTGCAGGATCTAAAGATCCGCTCTATTTTTTCAGGCTCGGCTGGTTTAGCCGGAATCCAAACCCGAGCCCTAGGTCTGCTAGGAATCTCTTCCTAGCTGACCGCCTCTAGTTTGGCTCCCGGCCAAACCTCACCAACCTTGCTAACGGCCAACCTGTAGAGCTGGGCTGACCTATGGTCCTCGCAAGCGATGAGCTTTGCCCTACCTTGATACCAACCGGAATCGTGGCAGAGAGGAGGAGGTCCAGGGTTTTCCTCTAAGACCTGGAGGTCGATTTCGGCTATAGCCTCCTGCACCTGCCTCCATTTCTCCTTCGGGATGGTCCCCTCCTCCTCCCCTCTGTCAATGATGGCCAGTACCTCACCGCCTCCCTTAACAACGTCCCTGATGGAGGGGTATTTATGGCCACCTGTTCTCTGTCTTTTGGCGACCCTATCCCCTGCCTGTTCAGCAGATCGTTGCCTCTTTGGAGCAGAGCCTGCCGGTTTGCCCAAGCTGGCTACCACTCCCCTCGCCCAGTCCAATGACTTGATTTCTTCCTCTGTCAGCTGTTCTGTCGGCAGGTCCCCTATCCTATTAACGACCCTAATGGCCGCCTTTCTATCGTAGTAGGCCTGCTTAGAGGGGCGGACATGTTTAGCCGGCCCCCCATGACCTGTGGCTGCAACCTTCTTTGAGCTGCTGCGTATATCAGCAGCATCCTGCCGGTTTATCCTTGAAGCAGGTGCCGCACCCCGCCCCTGGGTTGAGGTGTGTAAGTTTTGGGATCTAAATTCCCTAGGCGGAGCTGACGTCGCAGCTCCAGCCGAGAAACGGTTAGAGACCGGTTTTCCCAGACCTCTACTCCCCCCCCCCCTGCCTCCTACATTACTCGTCCTAGGACCAGCCCTGCCGCTTAAGCCCCCTCTATCTCCTATCACTGGCGGTCTGATCAATGCCTTGCCCGAGGCTGTAGCATCAATCGGAGTCACCCCTGTCGGTTTTTTTGGGAGGACCGTCCTCCGTGGATGTTGTTTTTATTTTTGCAAATTAACTCATATTTTGGTCCCACGAGTGTCGGACAGTGGAGGTCCCCCCGCACAGAGGTCCGTGTGTGCAGGTAAGGCTTGATAGAACCGGAGGTCGCCAGGTATCCGGAGCACTCCGTTCGAGACTGGGATAGTTTTTTGTCTGGGTCCCCAGCCAGTCTGAACATCAGCACGGGTCGTCTAACACCTTATTCCAACACAGAGTTTTTTTCAAGAGGTTTGCTCCTCAGTTACCTCCATAGGCCACGATCAAAAACCATTTCCATATAACTAAGCTATTGAAGAGCTTAAGCACCTAGCACTGATTCCTGATCTTAGCTGGACACCATTCTGACATCGTACAGAACCTAAACTGTAGTGCCCATTACCAGTCGGCACCCTCGTGCAGGGTTCAGCCGGAGGGTTTTCGCCAACCGGATTTGATATTAACGTCGAAACAAAAGTTCCGATCGGATTGTGGAACACCATTTAAATTCCGAGTCGGAATTGAATTCCGATTCCGATGCGATTCCGACTCGGATTGCAGAACATTGCTGAATAATGGTCTTCAATTTTCGCCTTGGACACTTTTTAGCGCATTATAAGTTCAACACCAATAGGCAGAAATTTGGAGAATTTTAAAATTTTCTTTTAAAAAATTAATTTTTTTCGCCACAAAAAATATGTGAAAATCAAAGGAGGCCTTAAAGAGAGTAAATTTTTTTTTCATTTGTATAGAAAAATATTTATGTAGACTTCAAGCCCTTACTAAAGAAAGTCCAGCCAACTAACTGACTTCATCCACATTGCATTTGTGCATTCAAAAATATAATAATTGCCAGGATAACTTGCCAGGATTCGTAGAGAAATGGACAATGCGGCCAAATAAATATTCGATTTTTGTACAGTCGACTTTATTAATTTATCAATTTTGCGTAAAGTCAATTCTCAAATCTTATATATAAAAATAAGTGCACGTTTTAGGTGTGACCTCATAACTTGAGAACGGCTTCCCCAAATGCAACCAAATTTATGTGGCATATTTGACCTATCATGCAGATGGTTTATGCGAAGTTTGCTCGAATTCGGAAAAGGGGGCGTGGCACCACCCATACTAACTAAAATTTGTATGTTGTATATCTCTTGAAATATTTGTGGTAGAGTACTGGAAGTTGGTATAGAGGTATATCAAATAATTCCATACTCATGGAGAAAAATGGGCGGTATTGGAAAAGAGGGCGTGGCACCTCCCATCTTAAATAAAAAAATAAGTGCACGAATTCTACCAAATTTAAACGGCATATTCGGATTCATGCAGATGGGTTTTGTGAAGTGGGCCCGAAGTCGGTCCAGCGGTTCATGATATATGACAGTTTATGTCTGTCACATGAACCACGTATATGGTACAACAGCACATACATGAAAAATCGAAAACATAGTGAAAAATTGTTGCTATAATATGCTGTGTTTATTTTTTCTTCGGATAAATTAAGTCAAGTATAAACATGGCTGCAAGTTTTTCAATAGGGATTTTGTAGAGCCAATGGAATGAAAGTCACCACAACACAACATATCTGTCATTTCATCGTATTATCGAAAAGGTGGTGTACATTGATATTCGGTCTTTCTATTTTGGACTTTGGAGAATCAACACGTGTGTTTAATATAGTTCTTAATTCATATTTAATTTTATTTTTTTTCGTCAATTTCAATATTTTTGCACGAATTTGTTGCAGCGTTTCGAACGAAAAGTTTGAGTACACTGGAAATTATCCATGCAGGTATTTCTCCTCATTGATTTATAGTGAACAAAACCATTGTGGAAAATTGTGGCTGTGTTGTGTTCTTTGGCTTCGAATGAAGTTTTTTCAAGTGCTCTTTTACTGTCGATTGTGAATTTCATTTGATTATTTAAAAAAAAACCATACGATTTATCGAATTCGTTCCTATGCATTGAGTTTTTCGTTCTTGCGAACATGATGTTATCGCAAAGAAGATCGCAAAATGTTGAGGAGCACTCCCAACAAAAGGAAGTACGGCGTGCAGGATTTTTCATTAATTTTTCAATATTTGGTGTAGAGAAGCACACCGGGGTACCGCTAGTTAACTATAAAAACAAATAAATCTGAAATAAACCAAAATCGAAAACCGTAAATAAAAGCAACCAATTTCGGTTAAAAATAACCAACATAAATATTGATTTTCACAATTTCTATTTTTCGGTCACGGTGGACCCTTCCATGAAAACATCCATGTGCTTAAATTTGATCCCTTTAAGGCCCTGTGGTCTGGGGCAATTCAAAAGAATACGACCACAGCCCCATTCCAGGCTTGTCGTATGGTTTAAAATAAAATTAAAATACTTAATCTATGAGAGCTTCAGTTAGGGAGAAGTTTCAGAAAACCAATAAAAACAACCTCTTCATTTTGAGTAAAATTACATCACATATTAAATCAGTATGGGACCGCAGGGCGACACACAGTGGTTCGGATAGCAGATCTAGCTGGACGAAAGTCTAAATTTTTTTTGTTTTTAAAATACTTAATGGTACTCAGAATACATTCCTGACAATAGATTCAAACAGAAATTGCATTTATTAAAGCATTAAACATATGGAACCAAAAAAAAAGGTAAGTCAACGCCGCCTATTTGAGAACTCTATTTTAAAAGCTGAAATTTAACTTAAAAGATTGCTAATTGCACTCACAAATATTTGCATAATTGCAAATTGACTTTATAAGCAAAAAATTACACTTATTCCGCTATAGATTCAGAGGTCATAACGCAATTTATGTCCACATTGGTATAAGCAAATTTAGTCTGAAAAATCGTCTTTTTGATTAATTAAAAAAATTAATTAAAGAGTAGGAAAAGTAAAGGCCGCCGAAGGCCGTTATAAAACCACTTGCATATTATTCTTAACACCTTCGCAAATGCAGAGGGTAAGTTCGATTGCCAAATCTAACCAATTGGCTTAGATATTTACATTTTAGTGACGGTATGTCAAATCTCAAAATTCAAAACTAATTATTAAAAAGTAGGGGTTGTGTGTTAAAGCCGAAAAATACTTGGAGTTATAAAAACTTTGGTTATGTAAGAGTTAAAAAAAATAGTAACTCGCGAATTTTCTGCTTTCTGAAATTAAAAACTTATAAAACAGGCATGCAAATCTTTAAGCGCTGTTAAAAAATTTTTCCTCCAATTTATTTGTGTTTCTTGCTGTGATCTTAAATTTTAGTCATGGTAAATAAAATCTTAAGAAGTGAGTTGTTTGACATTTGGAGAAGTGTTGCTGAAACTTCTAAAAGACAACAAGGTGTCCGTGATTATGTGATTAGTAAATTGAAAAAAAAAAATGTAATGAAAATACTCGTTCCAAAGTAGAAAAAAAATGTGCAGAATTTTGTAAAAAAATTCGAAAGCGGTGGACTGAGTGTCATTATTCACTTGAACATTTTCAGAAGAACAATCTTGATTGTCTGAAAACTGAACTAACTTTTATTAAAGACGTTAACTTGCGGCAAAAATGTAAAGGCGGTATACCTCAAAAACGATTTGATAAGTGTAGTAGAAAAGTTCAGAAATGAAAATTAAAGTCGGTTTTAGAGAACCACACCTCAAACGAAATTATTGTGGCAGCTGAAACAAGTTTAAGAGCAGAAGGTAAACGCGATGCAGCCAAATTAATCAGGAATTACTCATTCTCCAGAAGGAGCCACAAAGTATAAAAAAATAAATGAAACTGGTATAAGTAGTACTCTCCCCATAAAACTTACGAAACTCGAAGCGCTATCTTTTTACATAAATAAAAAACTTACAAAAGAGCAGTATTTATCTATGCGTCAGATAAATAAAGATCACAATGCAGATATTTATCCAAATTATCATGTGCTTCTTGAAGCTAAGAAAGAGCGTTATCCAGAAAATATTAACGTTACTGAATTCTCTGCAGAAATAGAATTACAATCACTAATTAATCATACAATTCAACGCTTAGTATTTGTTCAAAAGGAAGTTATACAACAAATGCGAATTGGAATAGAGACTATTCCAACAATAGATATTATCTTTAAATGGGGCCGTGATGGCGCGTCTAATCAAAGGCGATACAAACAACAGTTTATAAGTCTGGAAGACGATGAGAATGATTCGTATGTATTCACCGTATCTCTTGTACCGTTGCAAATGACTACATATTATATTACTGATGTTAGTACAGATCTAAAAAAGAAACTAATTTTGTGGAAAATCCTCTGCCATCCTCAACTAAATTTTGTCGCCCTATTAAAATAATTTTGAAGAAAGAAACTTCAGAACTGACAAGACAAACAGTGAATAACGTACTATCACAAATAGATACATTGCTGCCAACTGTAGTGACCATTGATAGTCGTGAAATTTCAGTCAAATCAGAACAAACGACATTTTTATGAAAAAAGTAATTAAGATTAAATAATAGTAAAATAAATAGTCAAAACTTGTCGATATGTGGGTGTCGCATAGTTATGATACGGACTGTTTTTATTAAAGAATTAACTGTTCTATAAAATTATTTTAAAATGTATTTGTTATTGGGAACTGAAAATAAAAATAAAAATATAAAGCGAAATATTTTTAACAAATTTGTAATCATTTTAAGTACAAACAAAAAATGTTCATATGTTAAGATTTTTTAAATATTTCGCTTGCCATGTTGGCGTTTTGAATTTTTGGTAAATGACTTTAGATATGTAATCAGCGACCCAGAAAACCCCCGGATACCCAGTTTCATAGAAATCTACCGATTTTTTTTAATTTTCGTCCGCCATATTGGATCCACCATTTTGAATTTTTGGTAAATGACTTTAGATATGTAATCAGCGACCCAGAAAACCCCCAGATACCCAGTTACATAGAAATCTACCGATTTTTTTTAAATTTTCGTCCGCCATATTGGATCCGCCATTTTGAATTTTTGGTAAATGACTTTAGATTCGTAATCAGCGACCCAAAAATCCCCTAGGTAAGAAGTGGTGTAAAGATCCATCAACGAGTATTTGTTTAAATAGTTTCGTCCAGCTAGATTTGCGATCCAAACCACTGTGCGACAGTAGTGAGCAATTATATTTCTGCCATGAAAAAGCCTCGCCAAAAAATCTCTGTCGTTCGAAAGCGGCGTTAAATTGTAGGTTACCCTATTTTTGTCAAAACATCATTGGAGGAGAAACTCGGAAAAGCACTTAATAAAATGTGAAGCGCCAATTGTTTTATAATAGCTTTTATTGTTAGTCGCTATTCCTTCGTACACATTTTTCATTCATTTGTAACAAATAAGAAGTAATTTCCACCAAGCCTTAACTGCAGTTTATGCCTATTGGAAAAATGAGATTGCAACTCGAAGAGGGTAATTTCTCATACTAAGTACAAGCAAATGAAAGTAAAAAAATGTTAAAATTGGTGGTAATTACCTAAGCTCTTGACTGCAGTTTAGCTTTTGGTGGAAATGGGCTATTATTAATATCAGAAAATGTACCGTTGCATGAAAATATGTTTGTTTGGGCCAAATCTTGCAATCAATTTTTAACCAACTTCCCGATGAGCCAGAGAATGAAAGATAAATTAATCCGATAGGTGGCGCAGGAAAAATCTGAATTTATAGACTGATTTGGTTGAAATGTGTATTACATACCTGGTTGGAAATAACGCCACAACAAATTTAGACGGTAGGTGGCGCGGGGTCTATATATTTCGAAGTCCTGCGTCTATGGTCAGATTTAGTTTATTTTTAAATATATATTATTTAATCAGCAGGAATACCTCCACACAAAACTTTTCCGATGGGTGGCGCAGGAGTCGAGATATGTGGAAAACCCCTATTTATTGTTCAATTTCGTTCATATTTATAATGCTTGCTTTAAAAATATTTTTTTTACTAAACCTTGGCCTACCAGTCCATGAATCATATATGTATGACTAAATCAAAGCTGTCTTTACACACATTTTTCTATGATTTGTTAGAAAAATATATAGTTTTTGTACAGGGACGTGTGAAAACGTACGTACATAACATAATATAATATGAAATCAGATTCACATAATCATAATAATAGACTGCCACTTTGTGGCTTACTTGTCACACAAAGGCGAGGGAACTACTCCTAAAGGCGTTTGTATTTTTATGAGAAGCTGTTTTTCTTGACACAAATACACTCGAGGGTTTGCTATTGTCTGCCGAGGGGCGACCGCTATTAGAAAAACACTTTTTTTGTTAATTTTTTGTTTTTTGATATTGGGTCGAAACGGGTTTGAACCCACGTAACTATAAACAAATTATTTAACTACACCCAAATCATGGGTTGAGAGAAACATATTTGACGTAAAAGAGTTATTGTATGGGGACGGTCAACCTTTTGATATTAAGGTTAATATTAAGAATAATATTAAGATCAAGCTTAAGATTAGGATTTGGAGTAAGATCAAGATTAAGACTAATATCAAGATTTGGATCAAGATTAATTAAGATTAAAATAGCTATTAAGATTAAGAGTAAGACTAAAATTAAGAATTTGGATTACGTATAAGATTAAGATTCAGTTTGGTATGGTGAGTAAGAGTGAGATTGAGACAAAAATGAAAATAATTGTTCATTATTATGCCGAAATATGGTGAGCTATAAGAGTAATAGGAAAAGTTTCACTTCAGTCGCGCGAGGGATCCACGCACAAGTTCTCTTTTTGGCGGTCAATAATTTTTTATAGCATATATCTCTCAAGTGCACTAAAGTACACAAGTCGATCATTTGCGCTGTGGGATTTTGATTATTGTTCGGGATTTCGTTTTCTTGTCAAGTGTCTCTTAAGCGTCTTGGCGTTGTTGACAGTTTTAAAAGTAGGCGTTTATTATTCGTCAATTTGAATAGTTAACTTTTTAGTGCGCATGTTGTTTATTCTACGAGGAGGAAGCATCGAAAGCCTAACCCCATCAGTGTGAAACTTTAACCCAAACTAAACTTCCTACCGTCATGTACCGTTCCCCTCCCGCTACCACCGTCAATGATTTCGTCGGGATTATAATACTGTGTGACTGCTAAAGTTATAGATCTATTGAAGCATAAAAAATATACATACTTAGAATTTTGACTACCCCCTCAAATCTGGACTTAAGGTTTAAAAACGCACTTTTCATAG
>NW_023458558.1:79004748-79010095 GCF_013731165.1 Rhagoletis pomonella | reverse complement strand
AAAGTTTATTGTGCTAATTTTGAGTAAAAGTTGCTATAAAAAGTGCCTACGAGCATCTTAGTGTGATAATAACCGAAGCTAAGTGAAAGTTTTGTGATTTTTGTGGTTTTTATTAAATTTAATTAAATTTCACTAGCTTACATCTAATCTTGCCGAGTCATTTGTTGTTATCATTGTTGTTGTTATTCCTTTGTAGTTAACTGAGATCGTTTCTATTTTTGCACATTTCTTTTTGCTCTTTTTGTTTACTTCGTTTAGTATTTCTTGTCACAGCTGTTTGCGCTGCGTTTATTAAGTGTCACATTACAGTGATACTCAAACTGTTCGCTACATATATTTTTAAGGTAAATACATCAGCTCCTGAATTGTTGTGTGTGTTGTGTTAAACTTATTTTGCTTGTCTTTTTATTAACATAAGTGTTATTAAATCTTTCAATATGAAGTGTGATCTTGATAACTGCCAAATCAAAAGCGAATCTGAACGCTACTTATCGTGCTGGCTCTGTGATGGTATTTGCCATCTAAAATGTGCTGGTTTGACAGGAAGAATTCTGGACGCTATTAATGATGGCAAAGGTCTTCGCTGGTCTTGCTTAAAGTGCAGGTCAACCGAAGTTGATCTCTTTAAGTTGTTTAGGCAAACCAGAAATGGGTTTTCTGAGGTAGGGAGAGAGTTGTCGGTACTGACCGAAAAATTTAAACATTACGAAAATGTATTTAAATCTTTTAAATGCTTAGATACCGTACAATCTATGAAGGACATTCGTGTGTCAAAACGTAAGCGTCTTCATAGTCCGCCTAATGAAAGGACCGTTCCACGTCAGAACACTCTTCCGAATGACTTAATTAATCTTTCTTCTCCATGTCCACAGACAACGGAGTTATCTTCCTCAAAAGAACATATATCAAAGTCTGCTTCTAATAATAACGACCCTGCAGTATCTTCCCCGTCCCCCGTTGAAGTTGTGGCACCGCCATCCAATCTTCCAACGCTTACTCTACCCTCAACTAGTAACTCAGTTACTCAACCCCGTCCGCCGGTAATCGAGTCTGATACTAGGAGACTGGTTGTGGTTCCCCCAAAGAAGTCTATATTTGTATCTAGATTTTCGAGGGATACTTCCGAGGACGATATAAAGTTTTACATCTCGTCCAAAGTTAAAACTGTCAACTTAAGTATCAGAAAATTTAATTTTAAATATGAAAGAAATATTTCTTCATTTAAAATAGACGTAAATTTAGAAAATTTTGACATGCTGCTTAGTAGTTCTTTTTGGCCCTCCGGAGCCTTCGTTCGTGAATTTGAGTATAGGCCCAACAAAAATAATAATTTAGCAAATATTCCCTGTCAGAATACAGAACCAAAAAACTGATTACTAAATCTGCTTTAAGTATTTATTATCAAAACGTAAGAGGCATAAATACTAAATTAACGAATTTATATCTTAATGGCCTTGAATGCAATTATAATATAATTTCTTTGACTGAAACTTGGCTCAAACCTCACACTTTTAATTCAGAGATTCTTTCAAATAATTATCATATCTACAGAAAAGATCGGGAGGACAGAGTCGGCGGTGGCGTACTCTTTGCCGTAGACTCTTCAATACCGTCTGAAGAAGTTAGTCTTCCACACATCGAATCTGCAGAATTCAAATGCATTCGTGTTCAGGTTGGAAGGGGGTTTACTTACTTAGCTCTATGCTATATTCCTCCCCGATCTGACTTATCAGTGTATTCACAACATGTATCTTTACTGAAATCAATTAATTCAATGATTAAACCCTCTGATTCATTGATTGTGTTGGGTGACTTTAATTTACCAAATGTATCATGGAACATCATTGACAATGATATTGTACCTTTCTCGTCTAGCGCGTGCAACAACGTATTTTTGGAAGAGATGGCTGAACTCTGCCTGAATCAAGTTAATGTACTTCGCAATAAGATTGGCAAAGTATTAGATCTTGTTTATGTTGATGATGCATCTAAGTCGGCTGTAAATAAATGTGACCCATTAGTTTTGCCCGAAGATGTCTACCACCCTGCTATTGAGATATCTTACGAAATTATAAACGATGGTCAAAATTGCGATGTCCAAACATACGAGCCAAATATTCGCTTTGATTTTTCGCAAGCCAACTTTAAAAAACTGAATAAAGAATTGTCTAAATTGTCGTGGCCTATATACAAAGAAAAAGTTGAGCAAAGCGTTGCACATTTTAATTTTACTGTACATAGATTATTTGAAAAGTATGTGCCTAAACGCATGTGTGTTCCTGTAGAACAAACACAGTTATGGTTCACTAAAGAACTGAGAAATTTGAAAAACAGAAAGTCTCGTTATTTTAGATTACACAAAAACACCGGTTTACACTCATACTATGTAAAATACTCACTTTTGCGTCATAAGTTTTTTGAATTAAACAAAAAGTGTTATAAAGCTTACTTGTGTAAAATCAAACGGCGTATAATATATAACCCCAAATCATTTTATGACTTCGTAAACTCCAAGCGAAATGTACGTGGGTTTCCTTCCGCCATGGAGTATCAAAATACCGTCTCTAGTGATAATCAAACAATTTCTAACATGTTCGCTCAGTTTTTTAAATCCGATTATTCCATTAACTCACATGCTAACATTGACTATCCTTTTAAACTATGTCCAATGAACTCAATAAATATCCCAGTAATAACTCCCGATGATGTAGTAGTTTATCTGAAATCCTTAAAGCGGTCCTTCAGTTATGGTCCTGACCAGATCCCTACTGGTATTCTTATAAATTGTTCAGATTATCTCTATGAGCCGTTAACAGCGTTATTTAATTTATTTCTTAAAGAGGGCGTTTTTCCAACTATATGGAAGGAATCGTTCATAACCCCGTTACATAAAAGCGGTAGCAGATCTTCAGTGGAGAACTACCGGGGAATAGCTAAGCTTTCTGCAATTCCTAAATTATTTGAAGCAATTATAACAACTCAGTTGACGCACTCTATCTCTTCTAGCATTTCATATAGTCAACATGGATTTTGCAAGGGCAAATCAACTTCTACAAATTTACTCGAATTAACATCCTTTATCTCAAAAGCATTTGACAAAGTGTGCCACTCGTTGCTCATCTACAAACTTGATCTTCTTGGTCTTCCACCTAATTTTCTACGTTGGATCTCTTCATACCTCTATGATAGATCACAAAGGGTAATGTTTAAAGATACTATCTCTGACGTCATTGATGTTACTTCAGGAGTCCCTCAAGGTAGCCACCTAGGCCCGGTTCTGTTTTTGCTTTTTATAAACGATATTTCTACAGATATACAATCTTCCAAAATTTTAATGTATGCAGATGATGTAAAGCTTTATAAATCGTACGTTTCAATTAAAGAAAGGTCTTTGCTACAATCAGACTTAGACAGCATAGCTTACTGGTGTCAAGTAAATCTTATGCCTCTAAATCTTAAAATGTAAAGTAATGAGCTTCTCGCGAAGAGCTGTTCATCCCACTTCTTATACAATAGGTAACCATAACCTGGAACAGGTATACAATTTTGTGGACCTTGGTATCACAATGGATCCTAAGCTTAATTTTAATCTTCATATTAATGTGACAGTCAACAAGGCTAAAGGTGTACTTGCATTTGTGAAACGATGGTCAAAAGAATTTTGTGACCCTTATATCACTAAAACCCTGTTTACAACATTAGTTAGGCCGATTCTGGAATACGGTTCGGTGGTTTGGAATCCAAGGTATAAAATTTACTCAGACAAGATAGAATCAATTCAAAAACAATTCCTACTTTTTGCTTTAAGAAATTTCCGTTGGGATTCTCAATATAACCTTCCACCTTATACGAGCCGATTAAAACTTATTAATCTTCCTACACTTTCCAGCCGCAGGCAAATGCTTGGTACAATTTTTATAGTTAAATTCCTAACAGGCTCAATTTCAAGTCCGCTTCTTCTTGGCGAAGTTAGCCTTAATGTTCCTTCCCGGGTATCAAGACACTTTTGCCCCCTATTTCTGAAAGCTTGTAAAACTAATTTTGAATTGCGCGACCCACTCCGTTGCTTATGCCAGGATTTTAACTCTCATTCCAGCACGTTTGATATATCAGATCCGCTTTTCAGCATTAAGAAAGCGATACTCTCCTCTCTCAATAAGTGAATTATTGACATAAATACATAAAATCAGCTGATGAATTTAGTTCTGTAGCTGAACAGTTTTAGATCTCGACACTTAACAAACTCCTGCCTATCGTGACTCGGCACAAAAATTTAAAATATTGGTTCCGTACGTCATGCGGACTGCGCCCCTCGTGCGGATGGGCGGGAATGGAGGGTAAAAACCGTTGGGATATTATTATTATAATTATTATTTTCCCATGTCTACATATCCATATATACATGCATACATATGTACATATGTCCTTGAACAACAGGCCACAAATAAATTTTTTCACCAAGGACTATATTTCATTCAGGTATACAGCATAACTGCTACAAGTAGCAACTATTTTGGGGGGTTAACAAGTGCTTACTTGTTTTTTGTTTTTGCGGCACAAACGATTATAATATCTTCGTTACTTACTTTTCTCTGTAAAGACAAAATGTACATAAATACGTACATACAAACATATATAAATATGCATGTTATGTGTGTACACATATATGAATATAACAAAAAAAAATAATTCATTCCATAATCTATGCTTATGTATGTAATCAATTTTATTTGTTGTTTTAAATGCTGCCCTAATATAATACTTTACATATATATATGCATATGTACATACAATTATTAACATACTTTCGTACATAATCTATTGACATACATTCCCACATTTTTATGCACAAACATGCATGTGTTGTATAGTACACTCGGAGCGCTCGCTCGTCGCTCACTCGTCTTTCCTAGCAGAGTGAGTATGCAGACAGCTACTCGCCTCGCACTGCGAGCGAGGCAACACACAACAGACTCGCTCGTTTAATAGGAGCTCGAGCAAACAAGCAGCGCTCGCTCGTTTGGCGAGCGAGCCAAACTTCTCGTGCCTCGCCTCATTGCTGCTACGAGTACGAGCTGCGAGCGCCTCGCTGTCTGCGAGGCATTGAGTAGGAGTTTGCTCGCTCGCTCGCTCGAACTCCGAGTTTTTGCCCACCCTGTTCCCAAGCCGATATGTTTAGCTTTCGTCTAAAGGGGGAGTAATATTTCACACACTCTTTTAAACCCTTAGTATTTTATACTCATTTTCTCATTTGCTCAATCAATTTTTTCACTCTATCCTAGCATTTACATTCCTAGTACATAAGCCTAAGTTTAGTCCTATTTACGATTGTTTTAACAAACCGTAA
>NW_023458558.1:79001455-79004738 GCF_013731165.1 Rhagoletis pomonella | reverse complement strand
CAACGAACCGTCTGACTTCTTTTGCCGTTTTGGGCCGTGAAAATTCAACAATCGCTCGAATACGAGATGGATTCGCAGATAAACCCTCTTGAGACAAAACGTAGACCAGAAATTCCAATCGTTTACAACAAAAATTCGATTTGGATGTTGAGATGGTTAAGACGGCCCCAGCAAGACGTCTTGCAACGATGGCCAATATCTTATTTAACGTGTTCTTCAAACGTCGAAGTGCAAATTATGAAATCATCCACATATGCGAATGCATGTGGAACCAAATCACGGAAAATTATGTGCATAAAGTTAGCGAAACAACATCAAGCAAAATATGTCGCATATACCCATGAATTTGCCGTTTTTTGCTGTTAATTAGTTGTGGAAAAAATAATTTTGTCGCTCTAGTATTTTTTTTGGATATAAGGTATTTTGCTAACTTTATATAACGTTAGCGAAGCACCCCTCCAAACTCAAAGATAAACGACTAGGCTTTATGTCAAAATTTGCCGTTTTTTGCCGTTCTAAGATGAGCCAGTTTACTTTTGAAAAAAATATTAAAAAAAAAAAAAAAAAAAAATTTTTGCAATTTTTTTTTCAATGTTCAATAATTTTTTGAAGAAAAGGATAATAATATAATAGAAAAGCAAACCCGGTTTCTTTATGTCCCACTTTGAAATTTAAACAAACAACAATCACCATGGTTAAAATTCAAAAAATTAAGAAGCTCTCTTATCACAATCAAACGACAAAATCAAAAACATTTTAATGCACAAAACGATTCAAACGGCAAATTATGCAACAAAAAAAAAATAATTACAGTGCTATCTGGGTCGAGTGAACTAATTAATGCAAGACCAGTTCATAGAAGACAGATTGTTCACTATATCCAGATTGAGCTTCTTGTTCTTTAAAATCAATTTTATTGCGCAGTTAATTAAATTTTTAAGAACTCTGAACTGTCGTCTTTTCCCACATCTAATGCCAACACATGTTTCCGGTTGTTGTTGTATCGTTGTCGTCAAGCTCTATAGCGGTACACCCAGGAAGCGTGAAGCCTCGATGGGGTCTGTCCATAAGGCCAGAGACCTTAGCAGGATGGGGTTCAGTGGGAATTTCTGCATTTATTCTGTTCAGGTATGAGTTCAACCTGCTGCAGTAGCTCGATCAAAGTTGGGCTATATGGTCCGAGTCTCCAGAGGCAGACGAAGCTCTGTCTCGTCCACGTCAGGCGGTTGCGTACCCAGAACGGCATTCGCACGTCGAGAGTCTATATAACTCGGAACTGGCTCGCTTTGAATTTCGTTCAAGGCCTGTCGATAAGTTTTTGGGTTCAGAGGTAGTTTTATGAACCCCGGACTTCGTCCGTCAGTTCATATAGATGCCTTCTGACGTGCCGTGGCGGGGGTTCTTCCGCAAGCAGATGTCTGTTTGGGTACTAACACGATGACATCCTACTAGGAATTTCTTGCAGAGCATTGTGTTATGCTCCTTAATCGGGAGCATAAGTGCCTCGTTGCGCAGGTGGTGTTGCGTTAACATCAGAAGGAATCCTGTCGCTGTCTGAGTGCCGTGTTTTGGCAGGTCTGCAGCTTCATCCCCTGCGTCCTACTAGTCCCCGGTAACCACACAGGCGCTGCATAGTTCAGAACCTGCCGGCCAATTGCCTTGTACCTTGCCAACAACGTTCCTTTGTCTTTGCCCCAGGTGCTGCCGGCTAGCAACTTGAGGACTTTGTTGGGGCTTTGTACTTTATTGACAATTGCGGTTGTATTCGCCGAGAAGGAGAGCAGACCTTCGAAGGTTACTCTGAGGACTTTCGGGTTATTCAACGTCGGAATTGGTTCGTAATCGACGAGAATACCCAGTTGCAGTCTTACCTCCTTCATCCAAGTGGTGAAAAGCGTTGCTTAGGATTTTGTAGGGGAGAGGGTTAGGCTCCGTGCAGTGACGAAGCGAGAATGCTCGGCGAGATAACCATTATTGAACAATCGTCAGCATAAGAGACAATCGAGACTACCTCTGGTGATTGAGGGAGCTTAGAAATGTAAAAGTTAAACAGTGGTGGGGAAAGGACACCACTTTGTTGAACTCCCTGTTTTATTTACCAAGATTTGCTCGCTTTTTCTCTAAAGATCGCTGACGAGTTTCGAGCACTCAGGTAATTCGCCGCCCACCGTTTGTCTTCTAGTAGCGTTACTTGAATAGTTCTCTCACAGGGGGGTTTGGGTTAAGGCCACGAGTTATCTGGGTGTTTATGGCGTCAAGTGCTATTGTTGTGCTGTGCACTTTACGGAACCCATATTGATGCTTCGCTGGGGTTCAGGAATTTGTGTAGTGCGGGAGCAGCAAGGCCTCAAGTGTCTTCGCAACCGGAGAAAGGAGAGCTATCAGGCGAGAAGACTCCTCCCGTTTTCCAGATGTCTGGTACGATTAGAGGGGCCATAGACAGGTTGAGAACCTTGGTTAGATAGTGCACTCCCGCAGGACTCAAACTTTTGAGCATCAGCATGCGAATTCCGTCGGGTTCAATGGCTTTGAAGACTTTCGCCTTTCCGATGGCTTCCTTTCCTCGTTGCTGCTGAAAAAAGAGGCGCACTTGGTGCTAGCAGTTTGTGCAGCCTTCTGGTCGGCTTTGTCCGCCGGAGGATGCAGTATGAACTGTCGGCTAAAATAGCTCGCGTATCGCTCCGGGTTTGACGAAGCGTGGTCGCCAAAAGATATTTCAACTCTGTCGTCATGCTTCGTCGGATTGGACAATGACCTCACGGTTGACCAAAGCTTGCTCACACCAGAGGCGAAGTTACAGGTCTTCAGATGGTCTTCCCACTTCACTAGTTGCCGAATCTCTGAGTTGAGAACCCCTTATACGGGAATTTACGGGATCGGCCTGGTGAAGGGATTATCTTTTTTGTTATTAAGTTTGTCGTTACAGTTTTGAATTTGGAAGGAATTGGTTTTAAATTTTGTTCACTCTACAAAGACTCAAAATTGTTCACTCTAGAGAGTACTCAATGGAAAAGTTTTCATGTTCACTCTTTCGAGGTGTTCGTAGCATCGGGTGTTCACTACAGCCAGATACCACTGTATATTTATTATTTTTAACCAATTTTTAAACCGCTTTCCAAGTCCCTATTTTTTTTTAAATAAGGCTGTTTAAACAAAAAACAATTAAACGGCAAAATCAAAAACAGTTTTAATGCACAAAGCAAGCCAAACGGCAAATTATGCAACAAAAAAAATTTATTGTTTTTATTATTTTTAACCAATTTTTAAACCGCTTTCCAAATCC
>NW_023458558.1:78999266-79001355 GCF_013731165.1 Rhagoletis pomonella | reverse complement strand
ACCAGAGCGACAAAATTATTTTTTCCACAACTAATTAACGGCAAAAAAACGGCAAATTCACGGGTATATGCGACATTTTTTGCTTGATGTTGTTTCGCTAACTTTATACACATAATTTTCCGTGATTTGGTTCTACATGCATTCGCATATGTGGATGATTTCATAATTTGCACTTCGACGTTTGAAGAACACGTTAAATAAGATATTGGCTATCGTTGCAAAACGTCTGGCTGCGGCCGTCTTAACCATCTCAACATCCAAATCGAATTTTTGTTGTAAACGATTGGAATTCCTGGTCTACGTTTTGTCTCAAGAGGGTTTATCTGCGAATCCATCTCGTATTCGAGCGATTGTTGAATTTTCACGGCCCAAAACGGCAAAAGAAGTCAGACGGTTCGTTGGTGCAGCAGCATTTTACGGAGATCACAGCTCCCCTTTGTGAATTGTATAAAGGAAACCGAAAAGGACCCATTGAATGGAATACCGCTGCTGAACAAGCCTTTCTCAAACTCAAAGAGTGTTTAACTACCACTCCCGTTCTGACTATGGCCGATTATTCAAAACCATTCACGGTTTATACCGATGCCTCGCTTATCGCAGCGGGAGCTGTTCTAGTACAAGAACATGATGGGAATGAACGTGTGGTTCAGTATTTTTCTAAGAAATTCTCGAAAGCCGAACAAAATTACACAGCATCTGAACGGGAATGCCTAGCCGCTCTCTTAGCGGTCGAAAAGTTCCGTCCATATTTTGAGGGTCGTGAATTGGTTGTGGTAACGGACCATGCAGCTTTGCGCTGGCTACAAACTCTCAAAGACCCAACTGGCCGTTTATGTCGTTGGGCGATCCGATTATCACCATACGATCTCAAAATTATTCATAAACCAGGAAAACCTTTGGGACTCCCTGACGCCTTATCTCGTTCTTTTGCTCTTCACAACATCGTTCGTAGAAATCCAGTTGACCTCCCGAGTAATTTTCACGTTAATCGTATCCCAATCACATCCGTGATCAACATTGACCCAAACACGTGCGATAAATGGTACAACAAAATGCATGCCTTGGCCTCAAAACAACCATTAGATAGATATAAAATCGAGAACAACCTTCTATATCAACGATTGAAATTTTCCAATCAAAGTGCGGAAATACTGTCGACACATTGTGTACCATCTTCTGACAGAGCAAAAGTCCTCGATGAAAATCGTAACCAACATTCGCATCAGGTAAAACTTATAGACGTATCTCACAACGCTATTACTGGCCAAACATGTATGAGTCCGTTTACCAGTACGTTCGGCAATGTGAACTATGCCACCGCATTAAACCAAGTAAGGAGAGCACCAAAACAGCTCACGGCGAATATAGAGAACCAAAACGACCGGGTAGGCAATTATCGATTGACTTCGTCGGTAAGCTGCCCATGTCTAAAATTCGTAACCAATGGATCTTCGTAGCCATCGACTGTTACTCGCGGTATGTCTGGGCGCAACCCATGAAAAATGCAAACGCCATATCCGTAGTCAATTATCTTCGACATATATTCACGGTGAATGGCTGCCCCGAACTCATTATATTAGATAATGGTACTCAATTCATCAGTCAAACTTTCGCAAAGCTTTGCGCCGATTATAACATCAAACACATGAAAACGCCTTTGTACCATCCACAAGCCAATCAGGTCGAGGCGACAAACAAAAGCATTAATCTTGGATTACGTGCTCACATGGCTGACCTTCTTGAACATTCCTCCTGGGAAAACCATCTTTCTCGTGTTATTCATGATATTAACACTTCAGTGCATTCAGCCACTGGCTACACGCCATATTTCCTGCACACTGGTCGTGAATATGTGAAAGATGGAAACGAATATAAATTCTTGTTGGATGTAAATCCATACCATACACAGGATGTGGAACAGCGTAAAGTTCTGGCTGATGAAATTCGAGACAAACAGTTCGAACAATATCAACAAACCGCACAACGAGCATTGCCCCGCAAAAGAGAACGCCATTCGAGATAGGCTCGGAAGTGTACATTCCCAGTCCGTGGCCGGAGAGGGCTATGCACAAAAACTAGCCCCACCAAA
>NW_023458558.1:78993412-78999166 GCF_013731165.1 Rhagoletis pomonella | reverse complement strand
GGGTTTATCGACAAAGCAGTCAACCCATTGGTGGAGTTTATTTCACTCGATAAATTTAAGGTATGTGCTCTTCCTCGTATAACTTTTGGATGGCTGGTTGCCCGAGCAGTGAGGCAGATATAACAAGAGCATGAACTTGTTCTTGTTTCTTTTGTCGAATCTTCATAGTTAGGCATGTTTGGAACAGGTCGCGTTGCATTTGGTATATCCTTATCTCGGTCACAGAGAACCCTACGACATGTACAACAAATGCCTAATGGGAACTTCGAATTGGTCAAACTAAAATTTTCACTAACGTATTTTTTAATAAGACACTCCAATTTTCCGGTTATATTAAATTCTGAAGGTTTTGACGATCGGAATTTAATCTTTCTCCCACAAGGCGCGCACACTTTAAATCTGTTCTCTTCGTGATTACACTTATGTTGCGGATGACTTATAGAAGACATGATGTGCAATAAAATAGTTTACACCACAAATATTATCATCGAGAAAAATACTATTTGTTTTTTTTTTACACTAACATACAAAACGATAGCTTTAGAATACTCTGTTGTACAAGAAATACTAACAATTGCAGTTAAATTTTTTCCAAATTTTCATTTGACAATATTTTAGGCATAGGAGCAGATATGATTTTAATTCCAACGGCGTATTGATCTATGGGTGCGTTCCAAAACAGGTATGCAAGCAGTTTTGGTTGGCATTTTAGTCATACCTATCATTGTTTCAAGACCACTGTGCATGGTACTTGTGTATAAAACCTAGAAGATTCTTTGAATTCTAAAATATATTAACATTTTTGAAAAATTCCAAAAATTTTCTTTTCTTTATTTTGTGCTTTGTCTACTTCAGTACATACTATTTTAGTATGTTATTTACGATATATGGTGAAAAAATATTACAAATTACCAAATTCCTCAAAAGCAAATGAAAAATCCTCAAAATCCGAAAAAATTACTCAAAATTTTCTTATTACAGATTGTGTATACAGTATTGTGTACTGCATACTATTTACAGGTACTTAGTATAAAAATTAATTACATTCTCCAATTCAGTTGGTACATTTGTTCTTGCGGTTCCAACAAAGTATCACCGTTATTTTATGCCTTGGTTTATATATAATATTGCTGCAACTGCGGTTCCAACAAAGTATCACCGTTATTTTATGAATTGGTTTATATATAATATTGCTGCAACTATATCAGTGCTCAATCTGGTCCTCAAGTCAGTCCTACACATTTTTAATCTACTAAATATACGTTCTACTGAAGCATTAGGAAAGGGCTATATTAGTAATGAAGATATAATTTTTTTTTTTTGATTGGGAAACTTATATGAACCTGAAGAATCTTTTAATTCAAAAACTTGTTTCTTATAATTTTCTGGATCTAATGAATAGCCAATATGAATATCCTTATGATCGAGCAATGCGTGGGCTCTCCATTCGTTACCGAGATTTTTCAAGTTCAAAATACATAAGTTGAAAATATAACGATGGAATGAAAAAAATTATCGATAATATTTTGAATATTTAGCAGCAAATGCAGATGTACTTAAGAGCGAAAAACACCATGCAAGCGGCTCGACAAACCAGGCGAAATATCCCTTTGCTTAAAGCTATTAATGTTGTGTATGGGGGTGTTTGAAGGTTTGACAAGCCGTTTCAGGGAAATGTGAACAAAAATCTAAATTTTTTGATTTTCTGGCCGCCATATTGACGTTTGATCAAACCCCTTACGTTGTGTATGATAAAATCGCCTCATTCGCAAAGGAATTTTTATCGAATGTAGACGCAAGGGAGAAAAATCTAAGAAAACCAAACCCTTTTACATTGTGAACCGGCAGAAAACTAAAATTCTTTGCTTGAACGAGTCATGTTTGCATGGTGTATGGCGAAATGGGAAAAGTAGGTTTGAAGAATGTTTGTATTTCGCTATTTATAAAACTTCGGAAAGCTTTTTGTTAAAAAATTTGCAGAGCGATTTAACAACTCTGTTGTGCAAAACATGATCGCATTTGTTATCTGCAAATATATCGAGAGGAAATTCCTCAAAATAAAAATCCTCAAAAAATACTCAAGCGCACCCGAAATTCCTCACGTTTTGAGGAATTACTCACAAAGTGGCAACAATGCATTCAGAACACCGATTCGAAAATCTATATATATATCTATATGTAGGTATATATAAGTATATACACACGCATTTCTTGAGATAGAATTTTAAGCCTTTTGAAGCTTTCGAAAGGATAAAAATCAAATGGCTTCTTTCAACATTTTGCATGTTCAATATCATTTAGAGTTTCAACGTGAACGCGGTTTTACTGATTCATATTTTGAGATAAACTTAATTTACCTATTTGGAAGAAAAAGTGTATTTTCATTGTGCGTGAGTCACCAAAATAAAAAGTGCTACGTTCCGAATGCATTCTGTAAAAATAACGAACTATTTTAAAGCGAAAAATTCTGCCCCTTCGACTGCAGAATTTGCAGAAACTAGTGATAGCCAAAAATTCACCTGACGAGTATCAAGTATCAAGAAAATTAAAACGCTCCGACGCTGGGGACCTTAGTGCACCTGATTTCAGAGTAGAGATGGGCGCGAGATATCGGGGACCGCGGGAACCAGGTACTGATTTCAAATTGGCCGGGATGGACGGTATCGGGAAATCAGGTAATCATCTTTAAAATCGATGTATGAAATATGCACTTCTTTATGTTTTGCTCAGACGAAAACGAACAGCAAAGCAAAATAAAATAATCGGACGATGCCAGATCATTCATATTTTTTTTTTGTTAATTAATTTGAAAGATATATGAATATTTCTTATTGATAGATTTCGGGATCCACGGGACCCGCGGTACAATTCTGTAAAACATCGGGTTCGGGACTTAAAAACTAGATTTCGGGATGGGCGGGATAGGGATTAAATATCTAGTCCCGTGCCCATCTTTATTTCAGAGTAAGTAAGCGATTCAAACAGTTCCCACTATATAATGATGAGATAGGGAAAAATCCTATTGGAATTTTACTACCATGTATGAATACTAACCATTAGGCGTAGTTTGATTAAGGCCTAAAAATGCTCTAAGTTTTTAAAAGTTTTCACCACCATTGTTTTCAAGATGCCGGTAATTTCACAACCTTGTTCGTGCCGAAAATCAAGATTTACATTCCCTGCGAATGAATTACATATTCACGTTCTTTCAGGTTCCGCTTTATGATGTGTCAAATTTTTGTCCTCGTAAACTAAGCGATAACGGCAATTTTGAACTTCTTGAAAATCCGTGGGTCTTCGGTTAAACGTAATTTGAATCAATTGCCATCTGTTAAAAATTAAGGTAATATCTTTTTCATACCCATACCCTCTTTTCGTTTACACTTGGGTCAGAGTTAGATTGGCTTCAGTTTATCAAGATTGTGCAGTGAAATCATTAGCGAAATTTGTCAGAAATTTGTGAACGAGTTTCTATACAAATTTTGACAGTTGATTTACAAAGTTTACTTATAATGCATTTATAAGGTGTGATAAATACCCATATTAGGTTTCTGTACAGGAATTTTTTCAATGTACCTAAGACGCTCTTAATACTTGCACTCAATCAGTATACCTAAATGTATACCGATTCTTGCAGATAGGCGCAACACTTTATAAGAGAGTTGCTTCCAGCGAACGCTCCTTTTAAGCATAAATGATATTTACGAATGGTTTAGTTTTACGAACGAAGAAATATTGAATACAATTTCTTCTTTTAAATATGAAGTAGTCGAGAAATGTTATTTATAATTTTTTCATGCATACATATTAGAGTGGTCCAAAAAAATGTTTCCCAGATAGGGTTTAGGGCACCTTCCAAAATTTTTTCTCTTGCCAAAAGCGGTGCTGGTATCAAACCTTACGTTTCTAAGTATCCATTTAGAGGATGCTAATGATGCTCATATTTTACTCTAGGAGTATTGTGTACATATATTAATCAAACAATTGGTTAAGTAACCTTAAAACATTTCAAATTTAAATTATCTATTAGAGCTGTAAAAGTAACGAAATTTCGATACCCGTATGTATTCGTTACTAATCTAATCCAATCCAATCTTTCGTATCGTTACTTTAATCGTTACTTTTGATGCAAGCACTTGTACCTCACACGAATCATCGCAACGAATCTTGCAGCGTAAGAAAACGTTCATTCGTACATACCCTGTGGGGAAAATCTTTAGTTCTGAACTGGGGCGCTTCTAGTACATTTAGACCCAGTACTGGTTCGCGATAAATCTCTTTTGCATGCAAGCAACTGGCGAATTTAACATGGCTTTGTCCTAGGAAGTGTCAATTGCCCCCCGCCGCATCACTTTTTCGATAGTTCCGAACTAGTCCTAAATTCTATAGTTCCGAACCAGTTCTAAAATCAACAGACGAAAGAAAAAAGTATCATGATTTTTCAATCTTTTCGGTTCTTCCGTGTGCGATTTTACATTATTTTCAAAGAAACGTTTTTTCAATTTGAAATTTAATTTGTTTGAATGATTGTAAGAAATGTACGTTTACTTACCTTACTGTAGCTGACTTTGCAGAGGTGCTCGCTGTTATTGGATAGATTCCAGATAGCCCCAAGATGTTAATATGTTAACACAAAGCTTTGTTTTGTATTACCAAACTATGAAATAGCATCTGCGAAGCACAGAATAAAAGCGTATTTGAAGGAAAAAGCCGCCGAACACATATCTATGTAAAGTAAACAAGCCCCCCGCTGCATCCCTTATTCGATGGTTCCGAAATAGTTCTAAATTCGACAAATAGGATCTAGTTCGTTCTGCATCACTTTTTCTATAGAACCATTTCTAAATTCGTCACTTTAGATATCGATTTGTAGTGAAAAAAACTGAAAAAATTAGTTTCGTAAAAGTACCACTTTTCGCCGATTTTGGACTGGTGGGGATATAGTTCCTATCGGACTAGTTCCGTTTTGGCGATAAAGACCTAGTACGGAACTAGAAATTTGATTCACTAGTCCGCGGTTTCCCTGCAGGGTATGCATACATACATATACTTATATACATACATACATATGTATACACGCAACATACTTTTGTACCGATTCGAGCAATTTGATACAATCAAGCACTTCTACCTCACACGAATCTTCGTACTCAGTAAACGAATACATACGGTTTGGTACAGCTCTATTACACAGGCCGACAAAATAAGACCGATCTCCTTACCCAGAAACCAGACTATACTTTCCCGAAGGTTTTCGGTGCGCTGAATTCAAATCTGACCACAGAATTGCTCTATCACATCAGGATTTTGAGATATTCTAACCTATAAGTGCAAAAAATGCCGTTTTTGCCCATTTTTGAAGTTGTGTTTGCAAGCCAGAGTAATTTTTCTCAAAAGAATACAAAAAGGTGTTAAAGTACAAGTCTTCCTCTTTGAAATGGCGAGTTTGCTCAAATATCTTTTTGCTTCGCGGAGATATTACAATTTTAAGTTTAAGTTTTAAGTGCTGCGAATAGTACACATGGCCGCTATGTTACTTACATGATTTTCAAGATATAGAAAAATTGGAAAATCTGTAAACTTAAAATTGTAATACCTCAGCGAAGCAAAAAGATATTTGACAAAACTTAACGCCATTTCAAAGAGAAAGACTTGTGCTTTAATACCCTTTTTGTATTTTTTTTGAGAAAAAATACTCTGGCTTGCATACACAACTTCAAAAATGGGCAAAAACGGCATTTTTTGCACTTATAG
>NW_023458558.1:78991836-78993312 GCF_013731165.1 Rhagoletis pomonella | reverse complement strand
AAGTGACAACTATTGCTAAAATTTGTTCATCATAGCATTACAAAAAACACTTTGAACCGTTTCTCGAAAAACCGCACCGTTTTTTTTATTTTGAATAATAATGATATTTGCAACTTTCGATTGAAAAATTAATAACTTCCGCCTCGTTTGCTATAATTGAGTGAAATTTTTTTTGACAGTTAATAAGCGTTTTCTCTTTCTGAATAAAATTTTTCCCAAATTATATTTGCAAATTTATAATTTTTTCATTAACAATTATTTAAACAAATTTGATTTTTTATAGCTTTTAGGCCTCAGATCACAGTGAAAATTTTACACAATGTAGTATAAATACTTGTTTTCGTTCTCGAAAAAGAAAAATTTGGTACTTCGCACTCTGACAGTATTGAAAAAAAGTTTTTGACACGGGCGCCGCGTAATTATTATCGCCTTGAACGTTGCGGGCGGTGCATGCGGCTGACGCTATAAACGCGGCTGCTTAAACTTACTTGTCCGCACTCAACGCGATCGTCATTTGTTTATGCACATCTAAACAAGCCACAGTTTCAACGCAGAAACGTCATTAAAAAAAAAAAAAAAAATTCGAAAAACGTTATGATAAAGTTCCTTTAGTAAAAAATACTCGCCAGTATCATCAACTTGAAGTTGTAAATGCAACAACTGTTCGTTGCAAGCTTTTTTCTTGTGACACTTCTTCGGTCACGCATGTTATTGCATAAAGGCTTGAGTGTATGTACCGCTTGTTTCTCGACTAAGTTCTACTATCAATTGCTTTATTATGTACAATAAAAAGAATTATAGATGTACTTGTGTGATTATTAATAAATATTGCATGTAAACACTTTTAAAGAATTACTTAAGATAAAGAACGAATTATTTCTTAATTATAATGCCCTACTATATTATGCGTGAGAAATTATATTCAAAGCTATTTTAAAATAGAAAGAAAATCAGTTCATACAGATTCTAGAGATGTATGAGTGCGGACAAGTAAGTTTAAGCAGCCGCGTTTATAGCGTCAGCCGCATGCACCGCCCGCAACGTTCAAGGCGATAATAATTACGCGGCGCCTGTGTCAAAAACTTTTTTTCAATACTGTCAGAGTGCGAAGTACCAAATTTTTCTTTTTCGAGAACGAAAACAAGTATTTATACTACATTGTGTAAAATTTTCACTGTGATCTGAGGTCTAGAAGCTATAAAAAATCAAATTTGTTTAAATAATTAATGAAAAAATTATAAATTTGCAAATATAATTTGGGAAAAATTTTATTCACAAAGAGAAACCGCTTATTAACTGTCAAAAAAATTTCACTCAATTATAGCAAACGAGTCGGAAGTTATTAATTTTTCAATCGAAAGTTGCAAATATCATTATTTTTCAAAATAAAAAAAAACGGTGCGGTTTTTCGAGAAACGGTTCAAAGTGTTTTTTTGTAATGCTATGATGAACAAATTTTAGCAATAGTTGTCACTT
>NW_023458558.1:78984709-78991736 GCF_013731165.1 Rhagoletis pomonella | reverse complement strand
ATATAAGTATGTAACTCCTCTATCGATGTATGCAGATGTATTCAAAAATGAAAATTTAAAAGAATTTAATGAAAAGATGAGATATTTCATCTCTGGGTTCAAAATTTGTTGGAATAGGTCCTGTAGACACGAATAACGTTTTTTTAAAGCAAAGAAAAGCTGGCTTGAGTCCTCTTTAGGTTTTCCGTCATCCATGGGCCAGAGATAATATCCCACCCTTTGTTACCTATCGGCCATGATTCAATAATACAAGGTTAGATAATTATTGACAGCTGCGGTTTGACACTCGCAAGTTTGCAAAGTAGGCAATTAGTAGTGAAATTCCTTTCGTAAATTCTAATGTATTTGCAGGAAATCTGACATTTTAAACGAAATGTTGAACGTAATATTGATATATCTACGTGAATTATGTAATTTATATGCTATTTAGCCGTATAAAAACTGCAAAATGACTCAAAATTAAAATAACACTACTATGAGATTGATGTAAACATCCAATGCTTATGTTTTCATCAGTTAAATATGCTTCATATGCATATACAAACAAACATATTGCACAAAAGCTTATACTTTTATTTCACACTAAAGCTACACTGTTTCCATGTAAATTTGCAAAGAAGCAACACGGTGCCGCTGCTAAGGGAGCGGTGGGAGAGAGACAACTGTCAGTTTATCGAACCTTGTGTTATTGAATCATGCCTATCGGCCAATTGTCAGAACCTCCAGAGCTACAGATAACATTTTTCTCGCAAGGGCAACAGAAAAAAGACAAATGAAGATATATTCAATAGATGATTAGTTCCGACCCTGTTGTATCAAGTATGAGAAAACTACCCCAAAACAAATTGCAGGATTTGCCGAAAGAAGCACAACAGTTGTTAATTATGCAGCCTTATAGCGATGATGAGGATGTCGATAGTGATGACAATGACGCAAGCGAAGATGATGGTTTTTTTTAACGTTTACATACTCAAAATTACTTTCTAGGCTTAACAAAAATATGTAGATAATTGTTGAAGAGAAAATTTGTACAATTCGTATTCATTATCATATAAAAAATTACCAAAAAAGTGATGATGTCGGTGATGTTGATGATGAAAAAAGTAATGCAGATAATGATGAGGATAATTAATACAATGATAGAAGTGGTGTTTAACTTGTAATTAATGATGATTAGGATATTAGCAAATTTTCAGTAATAATAAAAGTTATTTATGGGAGAAACTCGCTCTTTAGTAACGCCATAAAAACCCACATAAAAAGAGTCCCACTAAATTTTTTTCGGATTTGTATTTTTTTACTTCACTTGGTGCTAGTTATACAAATAAATCTAAATATTTTAAATTAAATGTACGTATTAATTGATCTCCACTTTCAGGGTCGATTACCCCACAGTGCGACGATACGTATTGTCTTCTTCTTCTCCTAGTTTTTCGCTGTAACCGTTTCCGATTTTGCCGGGACCCGAGAAAGCATGCAATTTTTTCCCTTTTGTGTCAGCTGACGCCACCTGTTATGTTCCATCTGGTCTTTCCATCGCAGTGGACTTCTTCCTCTATAGTTACCATAATTGAAATTTCTTAAGACATCGCCTTGTAAAAATATAAATTCCTTTTATATATTAAACTACTGGTTGTTTCCTGATTAACAACTAGTCAATTTCCATGCATGGTATATTTGTTAAAGAAAGAATTCTCCGCAAAGACTGCAACCACCAGAATCATCCATTAGTGTGAAAACTTAAAAACCCAAAAAGTAAGTTTTCTACAATTGGGCTCCAGTATCACACACGTGTCGAATGTTTCACGTGTGCAAAGTACAACTGGATAGTTTGACAATCTTGGTACAAGTTCCCAATTAAAGGTTCAATGTCAAATCAGCCGGGGTTATCGTCGTAGATAGCTATTTCACCATATGCACATATGCTTATATACATTGTACATTATTCAGGATAAGATGGGAAAGCACAGAGGACACGCATACTTAAATATGTTTTCGGACACTCTTATGTACATAAATACATACATAAATCATAAAATATGTCACACCATCGAAGTACGTATTAAATAAATACGTAAATAGTTCAACAGGTAACTAACATCTTTTGTGAAATTAAATTGGAATACAAAATGCAAAAGGAATATATGTTCATATGTATCTACATAGATGAAAATTATGCAGTAAAAGCATTCAGATACGTCTATAATATTTATACATAATATTTTATAACATTTTTAAAAATCCTATTTTATAACAAAGTGTGCTTGTGTATATTTTATTTGTGCGTGTGCGCAAACATGACATTTGTACGAATACTATTCTCTTCGTATTTTTTGTTGATAAATGCCTTTATCACCGCACAGAGTTCATTCGTTCGTTCATTGCCAGAAGCTTAATCTGAATGCCATCGCCAACTGATGGCATCGCATTAGTTTTGGCAAGCACACTCCTCCCTCTTTCCATGCGTTGCGTGCCGTTTGCAAACAACACAATCAGAATGTTGCGGATGACGGGAATGATGACTACACCGATGATACCAATATCAGTAATGGTGGCAGAGCCAGTAACGCTTGTCAGCTAACTGCCGGAAGTTTCATTACAGTTGCAAAGGAAATGAAAACCTTTTGTGATTGTGCTACTGGTAGTATTGGAATTATGGATGCGGTTGAAGATGTTTGCGTCTTACGCATAGATACTCGCATACAAACTCACTGAAAATGGTTCACTTGCAAGTTGAGTGTAAGTTCTGCGTACAATGTTCAAAGAATTCGATGGGTAACTTGAAAAATGATTATTTGCGGCATGAGCAGCGCGAATGAGTTTTGTTGAGTGTCACAAAGGAGCAATGCTAAACTTTTGAAAAGCATAAAATAATTAACACTTGATTATTACACGGGGAATTTTTGCTCACTTATCTTACTCAACCTCCTTGTGGTGGTCTTGAAGCAATTAAAACTTTGATAGAAGCGATATATTGAGAGATGCGTAAAGGTGTGGATGGATGAGTGTGATCAAGAGATAATGTTAATTAAATTTGTAGGAATGGTGATGAAAGCCCTTGGAAATAACATATACAGTAACGAACAAAAGTATTGGCACAGAGAATTTTTCGCAATGTATGTAAAGATTTTATTCTACTTTAAATTCGCAATTTTTTTTATAAAAATAAAGTTTATACTATAACAAGAAATATAAATATAAAATCTCTAAACCTTGTGCAAAACTAATGAAAATTCATAAATTTGCATACTAATTTGCAACTTTTTAATCATACTTAGAACATACTCTGTATGGAAGAAACTGAAACGTGAAATATAGTTAAAATTCTACGCGATCTTTATCATGTTCAAGCTTGCACTTTATTTTACTATTAAACTGAATGGGCTACAAAACCGCATATTTAGAATTTTTCTAAAAAATCTGACCAGAAAGTTGGCAATTAGTAGGTATGCAAATTAATTTAATTTTTAAATTTAAAATTTTTAATTTTATGATTTTATTTTCATGTCAATACCAGGGACTGGTATTAATCATTAGTTTTTAAATCTGAACAAAAAAATCAACAAGTTGTAATCGTCGTAAAACAAATTTAACTATACTGACGTATTTGTGTTCGTACGCCATACTGTAATTTACACTGATTTTTATTTTTCGAGTTTAACCAATAAAGATTAAAGATAATAATTAAATATTTGAGTTTTATTTTTTCGCTCAAAAGAAAACATTATTGCTCGATTTTTATTTTTTTGATCAAAAATAATGAATATGTCATGATAAAAAAATGGGAAGGTAGAACCGCTGAGAGGAATTTTTCAAATTCTCGACATTTGCAAGCAATTTAATTTAAAAATTTTACACACAAACTCACACAAACATTCCCATTTTCAATCTCAAACAACAACAACTTTGAACAATTCCTTTTTTTTACTCTCAATTTTATGTGATTTTAAAATGTTGGCAAACTTCAAAAAAAAAAATCATGGCCGACGAATTGAGAGAACGGTTTTACCTTACTATGTTTTTTGTCATGGAATATGTTATGATTTTGATTTTTTCGCTCAAAGATTATTATTATTATGGAGTTTTATTTTTTCACTTAAGAATAATGATTATTCAAAAATTTCAAAAGCTATCTCACCTTGACTTCGGACGTATCCTTTTCTGAGGTGCCCACATCCTAATAAAAGGAAAAAGTCCCAAAGTTTTAAAATTTTATAGATAATCACTTTTTTCTAGTAGAAAAATAAAACTCGATAATAATTATTGCCTCTGAGCGAAAAAATAAAAATCGTAAAATATCACTGTGCAACAATTTTAGGGTCATGGAAACTAACGCGGAAGTGACCAAAGCAGATCGACTTGACTAGAATAACAGAACTCTAAAAGCGTTTTGAAAATTTAGCTCGCTTTCAACAGTAATAGCGGGTCAAAGTTTACCTTTTACAGTGTATTTTTCTACACCTTTTTTTTCATAGGAACTCTTCAGAATATTGTAACGGCATAAAGTCATTGGGATAGATAAAGATATATATGGGTCATTCCATACAATATTTACACCTCAATATATTTTTTGGGGTGAAATATATTTTTTTACATTCTTTATCGAAAAAAAGAAGACACCTATTTTTTTATTTCATGATATTCGAAAATCTCGAAAAAATTCCCAAAATTTTGAACTCACGGACAAGTATCTTTTTTTAATTGTTTTCAGTTAATAAACCATTTGCCGGTTATAAAAATGTGCGTAATTACCTCGGCTTTCCATGAGTGTGTTGGATAGATTAAAATAAAAAAATTTTGTATTTTTTTTTATTAACTTCATTATGCTTGATTTTTTTCAATCTGAATAGTTGTCAAACTTAATGAAGTAAGCTGTAAAAATTTAAGAATGGAAACACCAAAACTGTAGAAGTTACGAGTTTTTTCATACCTGCGTACATAAAGTTTATACTAAAGTAAAGTATGCAGGTATGAAATCTCACACTCTGATGGAAAGCCGAGCTAATTACGCACATTCTGATACCTTAACCGATTTTCTCCGACAAATAGTTTATTAACTGCAAACTATTAAAAAAAGATACTTCTCCGTGAGTTCAAAATTTTGGGATTTTTTTTTCGAGATTTTCGAATATCATGACGAAATAAAAAAATAGGTGTCTTCTTTTTTTTGATAAAGAATGTAAAAAATATATTTCACCCCGTCATAAGTAAAATTTTAGTTATCTCTATGAAACTCGGTACACAGGTTGTTACTAGGACAAGTGCGGTTGGTATTGAAAATGGGCGAAATCGCCCACTTTTCATATAAGGGAAGCTCTGGAAAACCCTAAAAGACACATATATCGGCAATTAATAAAGCGAAGTTCTTCAAATTTATTAAGCAGGTTGACTTTAGGGCATGACATCCTTTTCTGCACATGGCTTGCAATGTGGGTGTGCGAACGCCTAATTTAAATGAAATGTTTGTATCTCAAAAACCGCTTAATCTTATTCATCCAAATTCAATTCGCATTTCTCTCGCCATTTCGTAAAAATGGACAAAAGCGGAAGATACTACGTCCACTTTCCATATAAGACACTTTAAATATCACAACGAAATTCTGAAATATACGGCAGGTATTTGTTTTTTACTCCACCCGAACTTATCTTTACCTTACTTGTTCCTATAAGCATCAAGGTTACAAGGTGTTTAACTTGCATACTTTGCATATTTAAAATTACATTATTAAATGGTAATATCCTTTAAGACTAGATTTAAAATATCGTTGACTTAATGTTAATACTAGATGTTGTTAATGGTCCAGATATACGAAAATCAATGAAAACCGAATGGTTTGACGTTGTCTTAGGTGATGAAGCATGGCAGCCTATTAAAGAAGTTATTACGGGTTTTTTAGGAAAACATCGATTTGAAAACTTTGAAATTTTAATAAATCGTATGATGGAGGCATTTTCTAATATTGGAGTGTACATGTCGCTTAAGATTTACTTCTTGCGTCATCATTTGCAAGACTTCAGCTAACAGATACCAACTTAATCAAACGAGCAAGGCGAGCGGTATCATCAGCTTGCTCGAAAGGAATCGAGATGAGGTAAACTTTTACTAAACTTTATTTGACCATTAACGTTAAATTTACTTATAACGTTTTAAAGGTATAGAGGAAAACCAATCTCCTGACGCAATATTAGCGAACATTTTTTGGTGGAGTATGAAGACCCGGAAGAGGAAGTAATAGCGCGCGACGTAAACGATTTACTGGATGATTACGTTGTATCAGGCAATGAATATGAATAAATTTTGTAATGAAAATTTTATTTTTTTAAATGCATGGGTCAAATTTTAACGGGCAGTATATTTTGAAAGCGAGCTAACTTTGAAAAACCCTTATAGGGTTTTGCTTTTCTAGATCAGTACTATCGGCCTGCGTTGGTTGTTTTTTCGTTAGAAAATGTGTTGCACAGTGTAATCATTATTTGTGATCGAAAAAATAAAAAAACAACTGATAATTATTTCCGTTGATTTAAAAAATAAAAATCAATAATAATCGTTATTTTTAAGCGATAAAAATAAAAATCATTAAATAATGATTAAATGCTGATTTAAATTATTTTACTCATAATTATTACCGTCCCTGGTCAATACCCTTGTTCCTCATACCTTGCTGATAACCAGGGAACGGATTTGTAGGACCTAAAAACCTATAAAAAAGACAAAATAAAATAACGAAATAGGCTGGAAAAGGCAAAATAAAATAGTGAAAAAGCAAAATAAGGCACTAAATAAGACAGAAAATACGAAGACCAATCAAAAAATACATTTATTTTAGAAATGTTTATATTACAAGTAAAAACAAGTAAGAGCAGTGGTGTCTTCGGCTATGCCGAAGGCTTCATACCTTTCATGAACATCTGCAAATTTTAGTTTGACAGATTACTGATTTTGAATACATCTGCATACATCGATAGAGGAGTTACATACGTATATAAAAAATCGCATCTAAACAATCAGAGGTATGGAAGATATACT
>NW_023458558.1:78953735-78984609 GCF_013731165.1 Rhagoletis pomonella | reverse complement strand
TTTTCGTCACGAAATTGATATCATAAATTTTGTGTTTCTAGTTCAGCTTTCGTCACTCGAAAATTTTACCTCAAAGAGGTGTTTTATTTGATATCAATTATTTTGGAGTAGCAAATTTAAAATCGACGAAAATTCATAACAATAATCTAAATCTTTCATTTATCTCAAACAAATTGCTAAAAATATTATCTAAATCTAAATTATGTATTCAAATCGATGTGTCCATCGAAACACATAATTTTTCAAATGCGGAATAAAGCGAAAAGAATGATCATATCCTTTGTATTCGAAAAAAATAAAAAAATATGGGATATGATAAAAACTTATCAACTGGGTACCAACTTTGGATACAATAAACATCTGTCTTCGTCTGATATTCTCGTAGTTTATTTCTGTTAAGATTTCTACCTGGTGTGGGGCGCACAAATGTGCTTTTTTAAAGAAGTTTTACTTCCATCACGTGTACGATGTTGCACTCGTGCTATTAAACTAATGCTTATTTCTCAAGTAGTTTTGCTCAGTGGCAATTTATACATATGTATGTAAGTAGTAGCGGCACATTGGGTGAACTAAATGCATTCATACATACATACATATTTATGTACAACTGCAGGTAATATTGTACGCGTCTTTCCAGGTTGGTTAAGTGCGGGTGATAAACCCATGTAGCATAGTTAAATACTGTGTACATACCTGCAATTAAAATGGGGAAAAATGTTACAATTTCGGCATGTGAAAAAAGCTCTAAAATACACATAAATTGTGGCTTCCAAGACATGTACGAAGTGATTAGCACAGCTGCATCCTTCAACTCGCGGGAAATTCCCCGATTTGCAGGGAATTTCAGTTTAAGTGGCAATCGGGGAATGCGCAATTTTTTTTCGGGGAACTGAGTATGTTATTTGTATATCTTAAAGTAACCAAATTAGACGGATTTGTTAATTTTTAACCATTTGACCCTTTCTGGAGTGACTTTTTTCAATTTGAATCGCAATATCTCCACAATAAGAGTTTTTCCAGATATAAGCTATATACCAAATGAAAGCTAAGGTTTTGGGCTAGACTTATGGAAACTTAGAATAAAATCAACTGACCATTTTTTGAGAAAATTCCCGAAATGTATATTTTCAGCAGCCCGATTTTTAGTTTTCAGGCGATAACGTTATGACATGTTTATATTTTATAAATGCAAAAGACAGCGTTAGATAGCTTGTTTTAAGACCCTTCTACTCATATCCACATCAATGACATGGACTGAGTAGTGTGGCCTCAGTGGTAGTTTGAAAAATTGCCTTTTTTCGAATTTCAGGCAGCAGCCACGCTCTCAAAGGCATACGAATCAAGAAATCCTGGAACAAAACCTTCTTAGTTTTTTTGTACTTTAATTCCTGAAAGTTTGAACAAAATTAAATGATGGTACGTACAGACGCCACATACATACCAAAGCATCTCCTAGTGGAGACACGAACCAAAACACATTTACCTCTATATCTTTCCAACTAGTAGCCGGAACTTAATATATGAGGTATCGTTTGAAAGGTATTGGCCTACAGAATAACACCAATTATGTTGGGTGTACCCACATGCCCCCTTAAACCGGCAAAAGCAAAAAAATGTTTTTTGATTCGCAACACTTTAGCCTAATTTTTAAGAATATGGTTAATCATTTATGAAGCTTAAATTCATTTTCTGGACACACTCTGCAAGACCTTTCCAACGATATCTCAAACATGTCGATTGGACGTCTGGATAAAAACTTTCAAATCTCGTGTATATATAAGCGAGTCATTTCAGCATGCTACTGTGGCTGCTTTCGTCACTCGCGCGCACTGCCGTCCGCTGTGATCTCGTCGTTTAACCCTTTCGACCCGGATGGTACATATGTGTACCACTTAAACTTTAAACATCCCTAGAAGTTTCTAATTGAATGTTTCTGGGTTGTGAAATGTACCTTATCGTCTCTAAAATCTCCTGAATGCATTCCTAAAGGTTCTGTTACATTTGTTTGCTGTTTGTGTTTACGACACCGTTATTTGTGAGTTGCGTTCCAGCAAAAGTGAAACGCGTATTTAGTTTTTACACGATATTGAGTGCTGAAGTGCCGAAAATATTGAAAATAAAGCAGAATTGAAGTTTTTACGAATTTTGACAATCGTGGCAGGTAAGTATTTATAAAAAAATATTGGTTTTATGGTTATTTTAGTGAATGGTACCTATATGTACCATTCGTCCGGTATGGTGGTACATATATGTACCAGTAGTCCGTTGTGTAGTAGATATTGCAAATCCCCGTTTTGAAGAAATTTTGTTCTGAAAATTATGGAAGATGAAGCTGATAGTGCCAGCGATTTAGAAGACTTTTCTGCAGGAAGCTCTAATGAATTTGTACCAAGTGGTGTCTCTAGCTCCAGCGGTAACGAAGATTCCGCAGAAGACGGAAACTCTGAAGGACTGGTACAAAGTGGTGCTTCTGGTTCCAGCGATAACGAAGATTTAGCAGACGACATAGTGGGTGAGGCTGTCGAGGCAGTAGCAGCTAGCAATGACTTTATTTCCGAACCTGTCGCGTCGAACGCATGGGTCATTTATAATGACCTGAACCGAAACAAGATGTCATTCAAATCATTTTTAGTTACGTTAGCTGAGGCATTGATCCAGGAAGGCTTACAAACCACAGCCGTTCGTCGATCAATAAAACCAGGCCGCGCACCACAAATTGTCAATCACAAGGCAATGCATATTCCTGTTGAAGGAACTACCCTACGCCGTTGTACCAGTTGCAGTGCTAAAAAAAAACAGACACGCACGATGAACATCTGTAAGGAGTGCCAAGTTCCGCTTTGCAAAATGTGCTTTACACCATATCATATGTGAATTATATGTATAGCACATTTTTCATTATAACCTTCCTCTTCTTCTTCACTAATCTGTATAAGAAATCAATAAAATATGAAATACTTTTTTGTTATATTTATATCATTGTACCTATTATTTATTTTTGGTATAGTGTGTTTTACTGGACGATTGGTACTCATTTGTACCACATAACATCCCGGATGGTACAATGGTGTACCATCACCCCCCGAGCCACCCTTTTATTGTTTTTCAGATTTTAATTCAGTAATAGTTTATATATTGCCTAAGTAACCGGCTCCAATCAAAAATTTTTTTAAAGCATTGCTATTCGAAAGCCGGGTCGAAAGGGTTAAAGTACAAAACGATAATGCAAAACCGCATATGTGAGGTTGCATAAATTATTTTGTAGAGAGTAAAAAACACTCATATTTCAATATGGTGCTCTTTTTTTTATAAAGCAACCATATTTTTGGCTGGTATATTTCAGGACGAATGGATAAGGACTGAGCCAAGAGCTTCTGAAAGAAAATCCAATTTTTGGCAGCAAATGTCAGTTACGCGGTTTTGCAAAATGACGATATGCGGCTTTGTACTTTAAACTACTATCTGTATTTTACCCCTGATTTTTTTTTTCTAAGTCATCACATGTTAAGGTGATAACAGACCTTGTAGACTAGCAAGAATTGAAGATAGGCGACTATACCATATTACACTCCTATACCACAATACCCGAAGTTTCTCTACCTCTGACGAAGAAACTTAAAAATCAAATACGACCACACAACTCATACAACTCATGATCATGTCCTCATAAAAAGTTATAAGGTCGGAAATGTCAACTCTATACACATGCATATATACATATATGCATTATAGCTTAAATTGCACCTCTATTACAGTTTTTAATGAATAAAAGCGTCACCTGCTCTTTGTAAATAAGTATAAAACAAATTTTCCCGACACTTTGTCTTATCTTTCTCATTACCCTCTTCACCAAGGTCATTCTATTCGAAAGGAAGAAGGGAAAAGTACGCACAATAAATCAATCATTTTCTCACAGTAGTGGGCACAGCACAATGGCGAAACGCAGACACACAGTAGTCAAAAGTCAAAACACAAAATTTTACAATGGAATGTCTTTAAAAGCGCACAGATCTGCATGCAGAAGTATTGACCTCACTGGTTTGAATAGAGAAATACTCGTAAATACAAACACACACACGATCCTTTACTTTCTGCAAATTCTTTTATTTTACGGTAGAAGCGCGAGAGAAGGCCATCAACATGCAATACTTTAAAAATTTGTACAAAGGTGTATCTCGTTGTAATGGGTTTGGAAAATTGCGAAAATGTTATTGTCAACTCTATTGAGAAAATCATTCAAGGTTATGTGGCTAAAGGCACATTTTTGCAATAGGAATATATCCGTGAAATCAGCAGCAAACGAAGCAGTCAGTAGTGGACATTGTACAAGAAATGGCAGCAGACGAAGTAACGTTTTGTCGAATAGTGTGCTTACAGCTAAAAATAAGTGGTGCGTCAGGCATGTGCATTACTGCTTACGTACATAAATACAGCGATTATATTGTTGGCAGCTTGCTTTAAAACCTCAATTGGAGAGAATTTTGGTGTATAAAAAAATGCATATTTGAAAAGATATTTGCAGTAAAAGTTCTACTATATTGAATTTTATACCCGACTGAAATAAAATTTGGTAAACATAAGTTTGAAAATTTTATGCTCGGTTTCACCAACCAATCAGTTTTAAAATTTATTGGTGCAACCGGGGATGAATATGTTGCACTTTTTTTTCTACAACTTAACGAGACGTAAAGCGTTGAAAAATTCGCTAAAAAGTGGATAGTAAATAAAAATGTCAGATATGAAAAAAGTCGATTTGGCTGCTTAGGAGCAAAATTTTTATGGGGGCGAAATTTCAAACTAGGGCAATTACAAAATTTTCTCATTCGTACAGGGGCCAAGCGCGGTCTAATGCATAGCCAAGCTTTTTGGATACTAATCAATAAATCTTTTTTCATACATTTGCATGTACACACATATAGGGAATACATTAGATATACATATGTATGTATGTATGTACTATACATCCCTACAAGACATTGCTGAGCACTTTAGGCAAAAATTCTCACACATTTACACTTTTGTTTTTGTAGTACGGCATAAATGAGTAGTTTGACTATTAGTACTGAGGACTTTCTGATGACAACATTGAGGGGAAAGTACTCAATTTTTTCCCATGGCCTGAACGAAAATGAGGACTTTGATAAGCACTTTTGTGATTAGGGATAATGATAATATGAGTACTCATATGATACTCAGCTGTCTTGTAGGGATATGTATGTACGTATGTGAACACTGACACTACATACATGAATTTTCGGGAAAACAGTGACCAACTGAAAGAATATAATTATCGTTTCGTGTGTTAAATATTATGGTTGTGTTTTTTTTTTATAGAGGCAGACTTTTTCGGTTCGGTAATTGCTAACGACATGCAAAACTCAAATAAGGATTTGATGGCGATACGAGTACAAATCAAAGAAAAGATAAAAGGGCGACGACGGTCACACAGTTGAGGGGAGTCGAGTATTACGACTTTAAAAAATATATGAAACTAGTAGAAACGTTTTGATGCTTTAGATGAGTTTGTAGCTGTTTAATGATCACTTTGCGCACAAACCCAGATTAATAAATGCTGACACTGCGGCAAGACAAGAGCATGAAATAGATTTGAGTAAAAAGTATGGGTATTCCCTCTTTTATGTATTGGTTGTATCTTCTGTACATGTAACTGGAAGAGTTTGTGATTGTTGTTGCAAGAGTATTTACCGTACCACTAGCAACAAAAAATCCTACACCCATTCAATTACACAAGAAACAAGCAATGCACAAAAGAGCGAATTACAACATTGTTTTTTTTTTGTTTGTTTATGTACGTAAAATAGCCGAAGGCGTCCATAGGAAAGCTCACATTAGCACAAGCGGAAACGAAACAAACAATATGGACTAATCTAGACAAATGAAATAAGAAACAAAACTAATAGCGAAATGTCCCACCCCAAATGGCGCTTTAATTTCATTTGTGTTTTTGGTCAGCAACGTTCCTATTCCACCTTTTTCGACCGCACACGTTTAGCCACAGCTCAGGAACAATTTACTACAAGAGCGTGCAATTGCTGGCTTATGCCGATGACATCGACATCATCGGTAACAAAAACCGCGAAGTCTGTTCTGCCTTTTCCAAGTTGGGTAGGGAAGCAAAGCGCATGGGTCTGGTGGTAAACGAAGACAAGACGAAGTATCTCCTGTCATCAAACAAACAGTCAGCACATTCGCGCCTTGGCACCCACGTCACTGTGGACAGTTACAATTTCGAGAAAGTAGAGAATTTCGTTTACTTGGGAACCAGCATTAACACCGATAATAATGTCAGCATTGAAATCCAACGTAGGATCACTCTTGCCAACAAGGGCTACTTTGGACTGAGTAGGCAATTCAGGAGTAAAGTCCTCTCTCGACGTACGAAAACCACGCTCTATAAGTCACTCATCATGCCCGTGCTGGTATATGGCGCAGAAGCATGGACAATGACAACATCCGATGAGGCGGCTCTTGGGGTGTTTGAGAGAAAGATTTTGCGGAAGATTTACCGTCCTTTACGCGTTGGCGACGGCGAGTACCGCAGACGATGGAACGATGAGCTGTATGAGCTTTACAACGATATGGACATAGTGCAGCGAATTAAAATACAGCGGCTCCGCTGGCTTGGTCATGTCGTTCGAATGGACACCGACGCTCCAGCTCTGAAAGTATTCAACTCGGAACCCGCTGGTGGTAGCAGAGGAAGAGGGAGTCTGCCACTGCGATGGAAAGATCAGGTGGAGAAGGACTTGGCTTCACTTGGCGTTTCCAATTGGCGTCAGTTGGCACAGAGGAGAAACGACTGGCGTGCTTTGCTGAACTCGGCCAAAATCGCTTAGGCGGTTACAGCGCCAAAAAAGAAGAACTTTCCGTTTAACGAACGGTCCTGACTTTATATAATTCGTTATACTGGAGTAGCACTGTATAAGGAATTATTTGAAAATTTTAATTTTGTGGGAAAACGCAATCCAGGTTTTATCAATTCATACAGTTTATATACCAAAATACAGATGGAAAGACGCATACCTCCGCTATTTTTGGGAAGTTTAGTTCTCTGTTAGGCTGAACATATCTATATCTATATCTATATATTAATACGCTAACATAAATTTTGTCTCCGTTAGTTTGGCGATTCTATAGAACCGATTTCAAAACCAAGAACACCATTGGAAAGGTAATTTTCTGTAGATGAGGATGAGGTTTCGAAATTGGTTGAAAATTACGGCCAAAATCGTCGTTTAAAAATTTCCGTATTTGTGTATGGTTTTTGTTGCAACCTGTTCAATTTGAGCTGTTTTCGCATTTGTTTGAAATTAAACTTTGAAATAAAGATAAATATGAAGATGAAGAAATAAATGATAATGATGAAGACAAAAAAAAGAAGGCAAAAGTGAAGATAAAGACGAAAATGGAGACAATGGGAAAATCATGAGATATAGGGTAACTGAATTGAAATTTTTCTACAGGAATCGAAATAAATTCAGTCATAAAAGTTACCGAAATTTGTCGAATCATCGAAGCTTATAATTATCGAAATTTATCCATGCTTATTAAGTTATCGCAACGAACCGAGTTATTCAAATTGATCAATGTTTATTGTATTGTAGAATTTTATAGACACAGCTACTTAGTTATTGAAATTTACGGATAGTCGGATAGTTATCGAGCTATCAAAATTTTTGGGATTATCGAAATGTGTCAAGTTAAAGAAATGTATCAAACAATCGATACTTATTGAATTATCATTATTTATAGACTTAACGACTGGTCTTCAAAATATATCAATTTTTCGAAATTTCAAGGTTTTATAAGTTTATCGAGTTATCACTACTTATCGAGTTTTGTCGTGCTAACAAAGTGAACCGAGTCATCAAAATTTTTCGGAAACTTTCGAAAAATGTGGAGCTGTCAATATTAAAAGTTTAAGGTCAAACTTTTGTCAAAATTAAAAGTTTATAAAGGCTCTTAAAAACTAGAAAAACAGTCGAATTTCGGTGCTCTAGTATAACTGTATTACGCGAAGGGATTTTTTGTCCAGGTCATCAGATCCGCACCGTTCGTTCGATTTTCAAAAATGATGTGTCAAATTAAAGGGCTTGGGCTGTAGATGTGCAATAAGGTTTTACTTTTTCGGCAAGGGTTGCCATACGTTAAACAAGTAAACTCAAATTTTTTAATGAGCAATGCCATCAAATCCGCACCGTTCGTTCGATTCTCAAAAATGAAGTGTCAAATTAAAGATTTTGGACTGTAGTTATATTATAAGGTTTCACATCATCATAAAGGATTGCCACCTTAAATAAATTAAGTTAAATTATTAAAGAAGTTAAACCAATTATTACAAAGTGCTTATCAATCCTAATGGTTTTGAAAACCTTTGTTTTTTAACTCTACTGTAGGGGGTTACCACCTGTTAAATAATCAAATACAATTTGAATTGAGGGAGTTAGGTAATAGAAATATGTGTCACCATATGGGTGTCAGACGAAAAGAGTTTAAGAAGGAAATAGTTGTAACAAAAGATTATTAATAAATCTTTAGTTGTAATCCTAAGAATATTTATGTGCTTTTGGTCTGCATTACGCAGCTGATTTTTTAGGCTTAGAAACCAAAGCAAACTTAAGCAATAAAATAATAATTTCAGTAATTATTTTGGTAATACAATATTAATTTGTTGCCTCATATGGCAATTGAATCTGGGATCTCCTGGAAACTACTAATTAATACTATATCCTTTTAGTTTAAATTAAACCTTTTTCAAATTAAATGAAACCCTTTTCAGATTAAGCGAAGCTTTTTTCAAATTAAATTAAACATTCTTAAAAAAAGTATTAAACATTATTAAATAAAGGAACAGGAAATCAACTAATATATTAAGAGCCGTTTGCACCATACCTGGCTTACACGTAGTTATCGACGTTATCCACTCCATTCTTATAACAAACAGGGAGTCGATAATGCTGAATATGATGTGTAACTGGGAGAAAATTTTAACCAGACATGATGTAAATGGCCCTATGTCGTAGTTTATAAAAATAATGAGGAGTTTGTCCTTTCGCCGACTTCGGAATTTGAATGGTCATGTCCATAACATCGTTCGCACAGTCATTTTGACTAATTTTTGCGATACTTTATTCAATTATACTACATAAACTATGTTACGCTCAGTAGTTGTCACTCAATAGTTATCGGGCTTGGAACTTTAACTTCGAAAATGCCTTTTCTATGGGGTTTAAAATAGGAGAGTATGTTGGAAAAAATTTAGCTAAGCATCCATTATTATCCACCATATCTCTTATTGGGATTTATGAATTCTGGCATAATCCATAACTAAAAATTAAATTTGTATTTTATTAACAGCTCCTGAATAAATTAATATTTGAAAACAATTCGAATTCACAATAGAATTAGAGACAGTTTTTTTTTGTTGAATATGAATATGAAAAAAATAAACAAACTTTGACAGTTTAAAGTCCAAATAAATAGAAAAAATCAAAGCAGCTGTTTTATTTACTGCTATTCTTTATTCAATGTGCCCTGACCTTAAAGAACAACAACGGATACAGTGAATTCCCTTTAAACCAAATAAGGAAGTTTCATTTAATTTTAATAAAGTTTCACTGAATCTGGAAATATGTATGTAGTTTCTTTTAACCCGCATCCATCGGAAATTTTTTGTAACATAAATTACGTTGCGCATCAATTTGATACATATGGAATAAGACCCTAGTATTCAATGAAATGTTGGATTTTTTTTCATTTTTTATTAATTACCAATGTTAGTTTATTCATTTTCTGATAATAAGAATAAAAATTCTTGAAAGATCTATACGCATTTGTCGCAAAAAACCAATTCAAAACCTGAACTATTTTTCTTAATATTTTAATATGTTTTCGAGTTGATGCAATTTGATACAAACGATGGATGCGGGTTAATTTGAAAAAGGTTCCACTTAATCTGAAAAATGTTTCATTTCATTTGAAAAAGGTCTGGCTTAATTTTAAAATGGTTTCATTTAAACTGAAAATGCTATAAATTACCGCTGAAATTCGAACTGCTAACATTTTTTTTCGTGAGACAAAGTAGTGTGTACAAATATCATAATCTGCCAGTAGCTGGGGATACCGAGTTGAATACTTTAGGGTTGGAGCGTCTGTGTTCATTGGAGCGACGCCAATTGGAAAAGACAGGTAAAGCCAAGTCCTTCCTCACCTGGTCTTTCCATCGAAGCGAAGGATTTTCCTCTGCTACCACCGGAGTGAACCGAGTAGAATACTTTCAAGGTTGGAGCGTTTGTGTCCATTCGAAAGTTATGGCCAAGCCAGCGAAGCTGCAGTATTTTAGTTCGGTTCAATATGTCCATCATCTTCGGTATTCACCGTCGCCAACGCGTTAAAGCCTCTCCGCTGGTAAACACCTGCCACAACTACGTTTCATTCAATATTAATGCGGACAATTTAATAATACCTTGTAAACAATATGGATTGCTGACAAACATATTGTCGATTGTCGCTCAAAACCCTTTATCCGCCAAATGTAATACCACGTTTGAGGTGGTACAGAAAAAACGTTATTTTGGTTACCTCCGTCTCAATGGTTGCATGGTCAATGAAATTAATAGTCGTTCGGGACATAATACAAAAATTTTAAATAAAGTTAATTATCTTGCTCATTTGTAAATATTCGGACTATCTTTTGCATAAATAGGTGCTGGTGCACAATATATGTAAGTGGAAACAATTTTTTTTTTCATTAGTCCTTGTTATATGTATGTACATATGTACATACGTACTAATTTTGTGTATATGTCAAAGCAGGTAATCTCATCAGCCACCTGTACGTGCTACAATTACCAAATATCCCATTACAGATATGAGCAAATCAAATTGGTTGTTGGTTTAGAAAGCTTATTAAATTCATCACTCCTCTTACATCACTGAGCGTTCACTCGATTCACCTCAGGCTATCGTTTGCCAGACTGCCAACTTTATTTACTGCAAAATATAGGGCCCTCCTATGGCAAACACCTCTTATCGCTTTTTTGTTTTCAGTTCCTGACATAACGTTCACATTGTTCAATATGTGAGTAAGCGTAACCTTTTTGCAGTTAAATTAATGGATCATGATGTGGCAAGTGGCCATATAAAATCGGCGGGAACTTAAAGTCTTCAACAAAAAATATTAAAAAGTGAAATAAATTAACTACAAGCGCACCTGTTGATTATTCCAAAGCCAACTATCATCATTCAGCACTATCACGAGCACGACCATCGCCGTTACTGCTACTCCGAACATCTACAAATAAAAAACGTACTCTACAAGTAAAATTGGCCATTTACTTAAAGATTGTCGCAACTCAAGAATACCGATTTTTCAGAAACCGCTTCTCTTTTCGCGTGGAAACAACTCATGATAGCATAGAATTTCGAAGCATTCTATAACGGGTAATTCTAGATAATTAGCTCAAAACTCATGTTTTTTAACTGTGATTGTCTTTAGTATATGAGGGATGTATCCAACTGCATACAACTCCAACGATTCCAACATCAACATTATCAAATTTGAGTTCGACTGCGCCTTCGACATCGTCATCCTCATCGTCATCATGGCAGGAACACGCGTTTCACTTCATTTTACTCGTTGCAAGGTATTATTAATGATTCGCGATCGGTGCAACGATCGATTGATCGTTAAATTCGAAAATAGCTAAAACTTTGCGGCAACGAATATTTAAGTGGAGTGAAGTCGGTGCGAAGCAGTACTGTAAGCGCTGGTGAGTGGATGTGTATGTTTGTAGATACAAGTAGACATTGAAGGGCGATGGAGCAGGCGTGGTAAGGGGAGACACATTTGTTGGTGGCTAAGTTGAATTGGTAGTGGAAGTTGTTTGGTAGCGCAAGGCGTTTAGTGCTAAGCGTTAAGTCAATCGATCTGTCATTTGTTTGTGCGTTCTTCTTGTGTGAAATAATTGCCACTGCCACTTGAATGTGTTCGTTGGCACATCATTTGTCAGCGAAGAATTTTTAGTAACGCTGTATCGTTATGGTAATGACACAATTGCTCTTTGGTGGACTTGAATATTATTTATGTCTCTCACTTAAATTGTTTTTACATCAGAAATGACAGTAGCAACATATTGTGTTAAAAAAATCAAATTAGGGGTTGATAAATGGTCTCCTCTGATATTGGCGAACAATTTGTAGGCTTGTTAACGCATGCATAAATAGAAACATAAATGTTCGTAAATATGTATGGTTGTATCAACGTTCAAAATAATGATGATATTGTATTAGCGCTTAAAAGTCACAAAAATCGTAAAAACTGCTGGTTTATCTAGGACAAATCTCCAGAGCCATTCAGTCGATTTTCGCAAATATCCGTTCCACTACGCACATTCTTCATAACCATTCTCCAATTATGAATGTCCAATTTTTATTCATTTCACTTATCTGTTGAAAGATATTAAAAAAATACATAGAAGTTGTAATTTTTGTCAATGGAAACTTTTATTTCATGCATAATTACTTTACACCAGCCACAACGAGATGTCCCACCAACTTAAAATATTTTTTTTTATATTTCTATGAAAATTATATAAACCTACTTTTTATTGAAAACGAAAACGTATAATTCATATTTACAACACAAAAACATCGTTCGTGAAGATTAAATGTTTTGGCTAAAATTCATCTTTGTGTGCACAAGGGTAGAATAGAGTTATTTTCAGTGTCCCACCAGTCACATTCATTCAAATGATACTTACATAAAACTAAGAAATCATTTGGTATTTTTGTTAAATCAATATTATACATTAGTGAACGTTCTATGTTAAAAAATATCTTTCGCTGTTGTATAAGTTCTGACGACATAGTTATAAATCGCAATTGATCACATTGTGGAGTAAAATTTCCCACCAGTCACAATGGAATGACCCTGAACGTGTATTTTTATTATGTAGCTCATTTTGGTGGAACTGATTCGAAGTTGGCAAATTACGTCTTCGAATCCTTGTTAACTACATATCAGTGGTAAGCTCTTTAAGGTTGTAAAGTGTAAAAAACAACAGTAAGTGCCCAGCAAAAAACACCATTACCACAGAAGCGTAAGTGGAAACGAGCGATGAGAATCGCTTACCCTTTCGCTTCAGGAAGGCCTTATTTTAACATGGGCATGTCATTGGCGGTAAGCCCTTACCCGCAGCATTACCTTCAAACGAAGGGAGAATGCATGGATAAACAGAATCCAGAGAAGCGAACAAAGAATGCCTTACAGAGAAACTAATGTAGAATGCCCAGATGAGTACATACTTATTTATATTAAATCAGAAAATGTCTTAAAAGATTAAAATTAATTAAAATTTTTATAAATCAGTTTTTATACAAACATATGTATGTATTTGGGTATTTAGATTTTACTTAAAAATCGGTATTTACATACATGCATATTTAATTAAGCTTAAAATTGTACTTCCTCACTCATGTACTTCACTTCAATGACTGACTTCAACTTCGCTGCAAATTGAACAAAGTAAAACATGATTTTTATGCGAGACAAATTTCCACTGAAAGTAACGGTAGAAAAAGAATTTTTGGATATTTATTCTATTTTTCAGCTGACTACGATGCAGCATTCTACTTTGCATTCCCCGAAATGAAGCAAAGAAGCGAAACAAATAAAATATTGTAGGACATTCTACTTTTCATTCCCTGAAATGAAGCAAAGAAGCGAAAAAAATAATATATTGAAGGACATTCTACTTTGCATTCCCCGAAATGAAGCAAAGAAGCGAAATAAAAAAAATATTGTAGGATATTCTACTTTGCATGCCCTGAAATGAAGCAAAGAAGCGAAAAAAATAAAATATTGTGGGACATTCTACTTTGCATTCCCCAAAATGAAACAAAGAAGCGAAATAAATAAAATATTGTAGGACATTCTACTTTGCATTACCGACAATGCGAAAAAATTCCAAGGCATTACAACGCTATGCCTCCTAGAACACGTTACCACTAAAAGCGATTACCGATTTTTTGCTGGGTGAGTATGCATTGCAGATTTTTAGGACAATGTTTTCATTCGCTGTTAAACTTTTAAGAGCTCTGAAGAAAAACCAAAAATTCATATAAAACGACGCACAAGAAATGGAAAAGAAATTTTCTTCTACCAAAATTTCTTAAATCAGTTTACAGCTATCAAGAAACAAGTGCTCGTATATCTAATTCTTCAAATTTACAGCAAAAGCAAACTGCTTTTTCAAGCAACTGAAATATGAAAAAAATATTTATTGTGATATTTCGTGAGAGCTGGGTTCTAAGCTTTAAGATATAGTTTGTATTTGAGGTTATTAGCTTTAGGGGGATTTTAACCCCAAAAACCCACCCCTTGTGTGCGTTAATGAAGGTGTGCAATTCGCACAAAAAGGTTACAATAAGCTGCCCGTGCCAAATTTTTGGGAATAGATACTATTCCAGAGCTGCATCTAAGCGGCGCCCAAACTGCCGAAAAAATGTTTAAAAGCTTTATCAAAACAATTTCTACTAATACCCATCTTTTAATTTTAATACTTCAATTAACTTTATAAATATTTTTAATTTTATTTCCTAACCCTTTTATAAAAATTAAAACCTTCCTGCTCGACAATTTCTTTTATATGGAAGAAAATTGCTAGCACGGTCAGGAAAAAAATTATTAAGCATTTACAAGATTTTCTAGCGTATTAAAATTTGCACTTTATGGGCTACAAAACTGTATACCTAAAACTACTGAATAAAATGTTAAGAGTTTTTGGGTGAAAGGTATATAATAGCTTTAGTTTATTTGATAACAGATGTGGGTGCCTCCTGCACTAAAGGCTAGTCTGCAAAATTTGGTATGTGCATGGAAAGGAACTTATTCATCCAAGTTCCATAATGGGTGTGAAATACCTTTAGAGGTTAGTCATCGATACCATTCACATTTTCAGTTCTTCCTGCTTTTTTTGTAAAGCCTTTTTATGTTTTTAATTTTTTTTTGTTGAAATTGTTTTCTCTCTTGAAATGTTTGTTGATATAAATTCAAATAGCGCGTCATTTTAATGATGCGCCTTCATACTAAATATGTACCTATATATATACATGCATATATACGTATACACATACTCTTTACCTACGTATGTATATACTTAAGTACTATAAATACATTTAGCATTCCTATATCCCAAAATTTATATGCATATTTCAACAAAACTTCATTAATTTTCTTCACTCAATCCACTGCTACTGGCGATGCTGATGCCGCTGCAGGATCTTTGGTGGGCGAATGCGTTCGCAAATCGTTTAGCACATAATTTGCCACTTGGCTACCAAAGTACTAGTTGTTGCTGCGGTAGACTTGTTGGCGATGCGGGAGCACTTGGGAGGAAAAAGGCACCGCCTGTCCTTCACATTGGCCAACTGGTGGCCACGGGTATCACGTTTGGTAGTGCAGAAGGTGCAATGCGCATTCATTATTTTTTAGTTTGGCTTGCTTGTTACGTTTTGTAATTAATGATGTTCCACAAAATGAATTAAAGTTTTTCTGTTTGTGATCTTTTTTCTTTTGTTTATGTAGCTGTTCGTACTCTTTATACTTTTCTCGGAGTTTTCGATAATGCTTGTTTTGCTGGTGGCTTGTCGTGTTTATTTATTCTGATGATTGCCTTCTTCTCCTTTCAATTTCGGTGGAAGAGTGGTTTGTTTATTATTTTCAATTAATTTTTGTGATTTTCATTGCGTAGCTGTTATAGAGTAGGGAGTTAGTGCCGTTTCACACGCTCCAATTTTCAGTTACCCGGCTGGCGGTTTACCCGCACAAAGTGTATGTAAAGCAACTAGAGCTTTTCATACGAACCAGCTGCCGGTTAAACGTCGGCCGGATGGGGTGAATCAGAACCTTCAGGTGCATATGTACACATACATAAGTACCAGGTTTAAACATAGTTATCTACGAATAAGTAAATACATAGATGCCTACGTATATACACATGTACGTGTTCAAGCATTTTGGATTATTATTGCTGTTTGTTAAATTATATCGCAGTTTTGTTTTGACATGACGCAGTTTCTCTTCGCAAATACATAGTATGTAGTTGCACTTTGATTAATGATTTTCCAATAAATTGTAATTAGGGATTGTCAATTGTATTTTAATAATTTAGCAACTCCAGGTCAATCAGGGGAGAGAAATTGTTTGCTATGTTAAGGCTCAGTAACTTATGAAAAGGTGCATTAGCCATTAGTCAAAACTTAACTTATAAGTAAATATGTGTTTAAAGCTAGTCTAGACTTAACTTAATTTAACTTACCGTAAGAAATCATCAATGATTACTCAACACGTCAACTTAAGCCAGAAGCGGAAATACTTTGTTTTTGTGTTTTCTTTTTCAGCTGTTTTACAGTTTGCCACACGAAAAAAAAAAATGTATGCAAAAAAATATGTTTGCGTTCATTTATTTTTGAGAAATGCAAAAACGAAAATCTGGCAAGCCTGATTCTCTCACCGCTGTCAATTTCCGTAAGGCCGTAACTTAAGAATCTAAAACCTACAGGTGCTTAAGTCTCTTAAGTTAAAAGGTTGGCCAAAGTATTAAGTTAAATTAAGTTAAGAAAATTAAGTCTAGACTGAGCTGAAGGAATCTTAAATTTACAGGTTTTTAAGTTGCTTACGGTAAGTTAAGTTTTAACTGACCACCAACAGCAAAATCGCCAAAATATTAAGTTAAGTTAAGTTACTGAAATTAAGTCTAGACTAACTGAGCTATTACAGAGACCATACAGATAGTACAATTTATAATACTCGAACAATAAACATAAACATGTAAACAAATATTTAGTAATAAAATTAATTGACATACATAAGTAGTCACATAGGTTTTGAGAGGGTCTTGTTTTAAAGTGTCAAAATGCAAGTTTTCAGAGCTCTCATAACAGAAGTGGTCCAGCTCTGAAAGTATACAACGTAGACTTCGATGCTGGTAACAGAGGAAGGCCTCCTCTGCGATGGAAGGACCAGATGGAAAAGAAATTGGCTTCACTTGGCATCTGCAATTGGCGCCAGTCGGCACAGAAGAGCGACGACTTTTTGGACACGACTAGAATCGCTTAGACAGTTACAGCGCGAAATAAGAAGAAGAAGGGATAATTTTTGGGCAAGTGCAATTTTAGCCGATTATTCAATTTATAACATTTTGTGTGACAGCATCAAAAGCACGCCACAAATCCGAGGAGAAGCTCAGCTAAACGCCAACATATGTGTAAGCACCATTCTATTATTTTATTATTATTATTCAATTTATGTTATACCTATGCACGGAGCCTCCGCAGCATTTGGGGCTTATTTTTGTAATTCTTTGACTACTCTGCGGTCGCGCAACGTAACAGTGCATTCACCAGTACTTATCGCATATCTTAACGCCCAGCCCCATATTTTTTATTACTTTTAAGACAAAATGCCCTAATGCAGCTCTTGAAAGCAAAATCTCTTCATCTAATGTACTGTTCAGTTGATTTTCATAGCTGTTTCTCGCCAGTTATCGAAATGCGACTGTAAAAAATCTTTTCTATTACTGGTCAACGGAGCATTTGCTAGTTTGACATATAGTAGATGACACTGTCAAAATATACTAAGTGTACGCATGTTTATTTATTTGCCTATTTATGTTTAATCTAATCAGTTTCGGTGTTTAACATCCCTGTAGTCAAATGTACTAGTTTTAAACTACCTCACAACTAGTATGAACCGCATGCCGAACTAGTCAGCCAACTATCTTTTTTCCATGCAATTAACTGGTATTTTTAACATGGGAATGTCCTACGAGATGGCAATTGTCAGATTTTAGTCAGATATATACCAGTCTCATACTAGTTCAAAATAGACAGAAAAATACTAGTCCAATTATGGACCGAAACAACTACTTTGGGAGTCCAAAAATCAAGTGAATTCATGAATATAGAAAAAAAACAAAAACGTTTGATTAAGTATACTTTAATATATTACATATTTTTATTAAGCAGCCTTAGATTTGCCAATAATTAGTGTTAAATTTTTTGCGTATTAATTTAAAGTAAAAATAAATACATAAATATTTCAAACTTTCGAACATAAATTTAAATGCATTTCTCATAAAATGTTATTAAAAGTAAAAGCTTTCAGGTACAATAAATACTTTTAGTCAAGAATAAAATGAATACTTTAGTTCATTTTCGAGTGAACTTAAATAAAAATAAAAGTTTTCATTAAATTAAATTAAATTCAGTTATTAAATATTCTAAATTTTTGTCTATAGTTTGCATAAGTACATGGGCGTAGCCAGGTAGGGACAGGGGGGTGCTCGAGCCTTTCAAATTTTTCTTATATATATATAAAATAGTACCCTGAAATGCCAGCTTAATAGGGTCGTGCACGGATTGCACGACATGCAAAAATACTATTCCAAATTTGGAAGAGTACGAGAGCACCCCATTGCAAAGTGGTAGCATGTATAGGTAGCAAGCAGCGAAATTCTGTATCAAATACAATAACAAGAGACAGCGAAAAAAAAATGAAGTGAGCGAGATGAGAGAAATTAGAGAAGTATGTAACAATTCCAACAACAAAACAACTAGCACAGGGTCGCATTTATTTTGCTATGCTTTTTTGCAAAATATATACATGGGTTTCGACGTTGCGTATTTTGCAGCGATGGGAAATGTTGTTTCCCATGTATTTTGTTGTTGTGTGTTTGCAAGTTATGCAATCCGTGCTATGTGCAACGGCTTTGCAAGATTTCGAAAATACCCCTAATATTTTGTGTACTTTATTGTATTAAACTGTCCAAGTCAAATAAATCCGGGCATGAATAAATCCTTTTGTATTTGGTACAAGTCTGGTCATTTTCGAACTAGTTCGGTTTCAGTCAGAAAATTCTAGTTGTAAACTAATATTTTTTCTGGCTAGTTTGGGTTTTCACTGCAGGGATATTTCTCGCGCATTTAGAATCTTGACTGCACACACAGAGGAAATAAAACGAGTTTCATTTGTATAGTAGAATTTCGACAAAAGTATTTGCCAAAGGTGACATTTCTACCATGAAGGAAGCAAGAAAGGCTCTCACCCTTAAAACAGTGTATAGTATACAGTCCTCAAGAAAAACGAAAAATTGATATAAAAAATGCAAAATAGAGCCATGAGACATAAACTTAAAGCGCGGTATGACATCAGTATTTCGTCAATGCTAAATAATTTAAAATGGTTAAATATTAAGCATATGATTTTCTTCCACACAATGAAATTTATTCATAATATTAAGAACGAAACACTTCCTAAACATTTGTGCGACAACTTAAGGTATATCTGTGATAGTCACACTTATCCAACTTGAGATAGGCTTAATTTTAAGCCCCCATTTTACCGAACAGAAAATGTTAAACAAGACTTGTATTATAAAGGTTTGAAATTGTATAATGAACTGCCGTCGGAGATAAGTAACTGCAAAAGTTTACGTATATTGAAAAGTAGATTGTATCACCACTGTAAAACACATATGTACTTAACTTAATCATTGTACTACCTGACAAAAAGGGTTATGGAAAAGAAATACTGTTCTACCAAAATTTCTTAAATCAGTTTACAGCTCTAAGGAAAGCAAGTAATTAAAAAAAATTAAGACAAGCTTTCGTTAGTGTTTAATAAAATAAGTTAATTATAAAAACAAATATTTTTAAACCAAGCATTCTAAATATGAACGAAATCGGCAATACTGGTTTAAAAAATATATCGACTCGCGTGCCACCTATTGTCAAAACTTTTAGTGGAGTTACCCTGCAAAAATCGCGACTACTCCATGCATGCATGTAAAGAGTACTCCCGAAGGACCAAGGAGTACTCCAAAATTAACCACAATTCATATAAAAAATATGGTCCAATTAACATTGCGATGTCCTAGGGCAGGACCATATACTCCATCTCTGCATTACATCAGAGTAGCACAAAACTACTCCCAACATACTCCACTGACATTCTCGTTATATTTTTTCGTTTGTACACGCTTTTGTTCCTCACTTCGCAGATGCTTTTTTTGAAATTAATAAATACCAGAAACAAAAATTAAAAATTACATGTTGCCTCTGACGACATTCGAACCCGAACATGCTGGGAGCTAAGAACTAACAGCTAGCATCTCTACACGTTCAGCTACAGCCAGACATGCAAATGTGCTTTCAAATGCTCAACTTCAATCACATTTCTTTAAAACACGAGCAGTGATCGTATAACAAACAATAAGCTGGTGCAGAGACACGAGTTGGTCCGCTACAGCATGACAGAGGAGCACTTTTGTAAGTACTCCAATATACCACAAATAGACTACATGGTCCAACGATTTTTGCAGGGTATTCCTTTTCATGTAGTTAATATACGTTCTAAATATGAACCAATTCGTGTTTTTCAAGTATCTCGACTCCTGTGCCACCTATCGCCTTAACTCATCTTTCGTATTGCATTCTCATCGAGTTCTAAGCCAACTGTGAAGCTTAAAGTCTCTAGGTCATCGGGAAGTTGGCCAAAAATTGATTGCAAGATTTGCCCCTAACATAGGTACATACAGAGGAACTTAAATAAAAGCTTGTAAAAAACGGAAAAATCGCCCGCTCCGCACTACCTAACCAGTGTTGCCAGAACTTTTTGGTCCGACCGGCTATATTGGCAAAAAAAAAGCGGCTAAAATGTTTCAACTAAAATTTACATGTTTTATTTGAAGAAATCGCAAGTATAAAGACTATCTCGACACCTGCTCTGCCCAGTGGATTAGTTATTCCTTTTGTTATTGCATTGTCATCGCATAGTTTAAACTTTCAAGTCCCTACCTCATCTGGAATTTGGTTGAAAATCGGATGTAGGATTTGATTACACACAGGTGAAACTAAATTAAACCTTGTATTTTTACATTCTCGTATATTTATTTCTTCAATAAAATTTACAGCAAAGGCAAAGTACTTTTCAAGGCAACAGAAATTATGAACAAAATTTCTTCAGATTGTCTTAAGAGCTGTATAACTAAGCAAAAGGGAAACCAATGGGAAAAACTAACTTTAAGATCGCCCTACCTGCAAACCGGTTTTGAACCGAACCGGATTTTGAACCGAACCGCCTCTTTTTTCTTACTTTAAACCGAACCATGAACTAAACCGTTTTTAATTTGAAATACCAAAAACTAACCGAAAACCACTCCAAAACATGCTGTTGTTGATAATTTCAACAAATATTTGGTGATATTAACCACACTTTTGTTTACTTATGTTCTGCACGTCACAGATGCTTTATTACAGTTCGGTGACATAAAACAAAAGTTTCAATTACTATTTTAACATGTTGTCTCTCATGGTATTCGAATGCGCTCCTGCTGGAAGCTAACATATAACAGCAATCCAATTTGACACAGGGCGTTGCGACGTCGCTCTGGCGAAGTCGTTTTGGTGAACACGAAACGACGTCGTTACGACGTCGCTATGGTAAAGTCGTTTGGGTGAACTCGAAACGAAGTCGTTTTTTCCATACAAAATTCAACGTCGTTCCGACGTCGTTTTTTCTCATCGAATCGAAGTCGTTGCGACGTTGGTCTGGTGAAGTCGTTTGGGTGAACTCGAAACGAATCCGTTTCTTCTAACCCACACGTTTTTTGAGGAACCTTCGGTCTGGGTTGGACAAGTTCCACGCCCACATTATTATATACCTAAGTGTAAATAAAAGTCATTCATTTGGATAGTAAACCGTTTTTGTTATGACAGAATATGGAGTCCACAATGTACACTTGTACTCAGAAAATTAAGACGCCTACATCTTTTTTTCAGTATTCATAATATTCTTCATATTATTTTTTATTTTTTTTATAAAGGTACAGTTCACTCAATTGGCCTTATTAATAAAAAATAAATTTTGTGGGTATGAAGTTTTTTTAAATTTTGTATAAAACTGTACTTATACTTTTAATTTGGTATTTGGTATTTTGGTCGTTTTTGAGACCCGTCGGTGAGTCGGTTTTGCGGCCGTCGCCGGCGAACAAATTGTTCACCAAAACCAGTCGGAAACGACGTCGTGCGTTTTCAAATGTTCAACTTGAATCACATTTCTTAAAATCGGTGTATTTACCACGAACATATCAAACAATAACTTGATAGAAAAAACCATGCTGCTTTTGGCTGAGTATACTCGACTAGACTTACGACTCATTAAAACCTTAAAAGAGTTCAGTCATATAATAATTTCATTTAGAAAAAAAAATTACAATGGACCGTATGAATTAAAACAAGCAATAATTTTTCTTAAAGTCTGAAGGTCTGAAGACCTTTTAAATATTCGATTTATTCAAACAAAATTTAAGTAAAATAGTACAGTAACAATTTTATAAAAATTGTGGCATCTGGCCATTTTTAGTAACGTCCATAACTCGTTTTGATTATTGGTCGTGACGTTCTTCATTTATACAACAAGAAAATGAAACAATCGGAACTTCGATAAATGATTAAGTATTAACTCACAGTGAAATGTATTTATTGATTTAAATATAGGTTTTTTGTCAGAACTTTGTAAAAATAAAATTTTGTTTTCACGTTTTCCTTGTAATGGATTGCGCTGCTTATTCAACACTTGAGAAACCTTCGAAAAAATTATATTGTTTTGGTTAAAGCGTGAATCTTATTCCAGTTTAGAACGCTAGTTTATGTTAGAGGTGGGAAAGTATCGCCATCGATAGTTTTCGGAATTTCTGGAAAGATAGTATCGCTATTGACAAACTATCAATCGTTGAGCAATTTCCTGGAACACTAGCGATATTATCGTTAAAAATAATAAATAAAGTGTTAATGATAATTCGTTTTGAACTATTTTAAAATAATTTTATTCAATTCTGTCAAAATGTATTTAATTCAAATAGATATATGCATGAATCATATTAGGTAAAATGTTAACAAAAATTATTTACATAGTTTTGCGCAGCAAGCAAAATTATTAAAATTTTTGAAAAGATTTTTTTTTTGTGTTTCTTTTTACACACATAAGTAACTGCGCTTAATATTTGTATGGAGCTGTAAGAAACAAACATTTTGTGCGCTTATGAATAGTTGTCGATAAAATCAAAATGCCCAGAATTGCACAAAATTTATTATTTTTACAACAAAAGAATTTTTCACGGATACCACCTTCGAATGTTTCAGAGAAAAGACAGTAACGGAATTAATTATCGATAGTTTTTCAAAACCATCGATAGTGTTGGAAAATTAAAACTATCGAAAGTTTTGCACCTCAAGTGTATGTAATTACTTTACCTCAGTCACTAAGACCTTCCCACACAGTCGCAATTTTAAATATTTTTAAATATTTTGACTTATGTAAGTCCAATATTTTTTGAGCGTGCGTGAGCTTGAAAGGTTTTATTTTAGTTTGCGTGATTATGCGTATTGTGTTTTAAAATTCCTTCACGCGCGCATATCCAGTCCGAACCAATACTTGCAGTGGACAAAGAACATCAAATAGATTAAAATTGGTTTTCTCAGCGGTATATTATAAGTTATATACGCAGATATATGTACATATAAGTGTGTTTGTTTCGGAAACCACATAACATTTACATAAAAATTCTTTACTTTGTTTTAAAACCTTGAAACAAAAAAAAAAACATTGCAAAAAAGAGATCAACACTTGATTATGAAGTCAGTCAAATAATGTGCCGTCTCATCGGAATACTGCAACGATATCTTTTAGGAGTAAGTAAACAAAATGGGTTTTTTCTTCATACACATATGTACATCTGCATAGTTCACTTTTCTCCCCCGCAAACTAATATTTGAAATAGAAAAACACTTAAAGTAAACACATTCCCCGATTTATGAACGTAATTCTTACAATGCAAATGAAATCAGGAGAAATCCAAGTGTAGTGTTCGAAGCGTGCAGTTATTCTCTTCATCGTACAAAAAAAGCTAATTCCATAGAAATAATAATAAACATAGAGTAGTGGCAAATGTTTGACATTAAATCCATCAAATTCCAGCAAAGAGGGTGAAAAACGAATGTATAATATGTTAGCGAGTTAGAGTGTGGGTGCAAGTGTACACAGACAAGACGTGGGAGTGTGACGAATATTTGTTAAAATCTGGTGTATGTAAATGCCCCTGTAGGACCAGTAAATGGAACAATAAGCAATTTTAATTTTAAATTTCAGTGGGAACTCTAAATTCGTTCAATTTTCTATTTTTCTTAAGATGGTATCTATACCTGCTTATAAATACATACGTATGTAGTCGTAGCTTTAATCGTATTATTTCGTTGTTAAATCGCATGCTTCTTCAACTAAATATTTATTCGTAATAGGGTACAGATTTTAGATTGTTGTGTTACGAGTATATATGAAGTTAGTACATAATTAATTGTGGTGAACAAAACCATAAAGTGTTATAAACATGATATATACATACTTATATTCACATACATATGTTAGTCGAATACATCAGGACTTTCCTCTTTCAGTAGCTAATGTCCCGAGTGTTTCGCACCTAGGGATGCAAACGATGCATCGATGTTTCTGAAACATCGATAACATCGGCTAAAAAACCGATGTTTACCATCGATATTTGAAAATTACTCAACATCGTAAAATTGGCGATATATCGATGTCAATTTTAACGATGTTTTAAACATCGACCTTAGGTTCGGTTCAAAATTGCCATTGCGTTCACATCTTTATGTTATATTCTTTGGGCTCTGTCACACGGTCAGTATTTATTGACGTGATCCAAGTATCGCGATATTTATTGACGGTGTAGTATGCAGTATTGATGGATCGTGATCCATATCGCAAAATTTCTAAAAAATTTGAAATCTGGATCGCGGATCGCAATACCGTCAATAAATATTGAACGTGATCCATACATTTCTCTGCCTTCACTCTCGGGGCTTAAAATCTTTCAAAACAAATTGAACAAATCTTAAAATAATTGTGGAATGCATTATCTGTAAATTATACGTACAAAATAAAAATATTTTCTTGCGCCATAATAAGCGTTCAGCAAAAAAAAATATGCAAATACTGACGCGATAAATATTGAACATGTAGCATTCGTGCGCGATCCATCAATCCATCAATATGGATCGCGATCCAAATATCGTGATAATTACTGACCGTGGGACAGAGCCCTTTGGATAAGCGTATTACGGGTGATGGCAGCCATGTACTTAATAAAAGCAATTGGCAACGTTGAACATAGGCGATTTCCATGACGTAGTTACAGTATTTCAATACGACTTAAGGTGAGTGTAAGTATTATCTGCGCGTAAACAGCAAATCTATTATGACATTGGAAGGAAATCTAATTAAATTCAAAAAACCACCCATTGAAATGTTAACAATGTAGCAGTTTAGATGGACACTAGGTGTTTCTTGAAATTTTAACAAGCATTAAGTCAGTTCCAGGTATTTCAGGATTTGCAGGTTTTACAAGTAAAGCGGTTTTCGCCATTAATAAACCTTATGGAAGGTGGCGTACGTTAACAGCTTCCTGTAAAAACCTGCAAATCATGAAGTACCTGTAACATACTTATTAAAAAGGAGAAACATCGGAAAATATCGATGTATCGATAGTTTTAGGGCGATTTTTTTCAGCTTCGATGTTAGTGTTTACGATACATCGAAATATCGATGTATCGATGTTGGCTCTGAAAATTTGCATCCCTATTCGCACCACCTCTTAAATAAACTAACCTGATAATCAGGACAGTTACTGAATCCATCGTAGGTTCGGTTTTCGTGAAAACCACGAAGGTGCTATCACGGAACGTAAATTTCAAAATCGTATAGTGGCATTATTGAATCCGTTCGTGGTAAGATTTGGTACAAATTTTCTAGGACAAGTTTATGAAGTCGGAAAAGAATTTAAAATCGAAATTTTAATGGTAGACTTTCATCAGCGTTGTTATTTTAATTTAAAAATTACTAAAAATTTGATTGTTTATTTGCATCAGATGACGTCGAAACGTCAAAATGTGGCATTTGAACCTGGCAACAATAATTCCGAGATAACTCTGTTCCCGAGGTAGCAATTTACCAATATATGTTTGTGGCGAACATTTGGATTGGTAGATTATTTGGATTCAACAATCGAATATTTCTTATGAATTGTCTAACTCTGTTATATCATGCAAATAAACCTAATCACACTATTAATGTAAGTAATATATATCCGTTAATGTTAATTTTATCTTAGATGACAAAGAACCTTAAACACCACGATTTTACAAAATACATATGTATTTATGTGCATTGATAACGGAGCCCTAGGTAGCATTTCATCCCAAAAGCATACCACGCATTCCGCAAAATTAATTGTAGAAAATTACAAAAGAAGACCCACTCTTTCACAATTTTTTTTTATTTTTCCCGTGTTGCTATCATGTGAACTTTTTGAAAGTACCTCGAATAAGCAAACATTTGTTGTTAAAAAAAAAATCAAATTGGCTCGGTAGATTTTGCTGCAATCCGTGACACATATACATGCATGAATAGCATGAATTTTCCTTATAAGCAGTTCTACAAAATATGTACATGCATATGTAGTATAAATACATATTTAGATGGGTGTTTATTTTCCTATAGGCAACTTCGAAAGCGCTTTTCATATCCGTTGAGAAAACAAGTGACGTTGATGGCGAATGAATATTAGAAAGTTGGCTTTCAAACTGACGAGCTGTCTTCCTATTGTATTCCCTATTATTATTTTTTTCTTGTTGTTGCACTTCGGATCGCAAATAAGTCCTTGCATTAAACAGCACTTTGCTTACTTCACTCCACTACTTTGAATTTCATAGGAATTCTTTGAGCGCTACACGCACGGCTGTTGCTGCAACCCCAAACTTCGAGGTTTTCCACTTCCCACAGCTAATCGCACAAGCGTACACTCCATGCCATTAGAAACCCAAATGGAAAACAAAAATGTCTGACATTGACAAATGTCATCCGTCATTGCGAACACAAGATTGATATAGATTGGAATGTGACACAAAAATACGCACAACCACCATCCCCGCCATTGTCAGCCCTCAGCCATCAGCAATTCCAACACCACCGCCATTGCCAAGATACAGCAACAACAACAAGCTCATACTACATATCTACTATAATAACAAACGCACTGTGAACAGCTGAAACATTGACGACAAACAATGAAAATGGAGCAACGGTACGCACAAAAAAAGGAGACACAGTGGTGCGTAGATGACACAAGATGACGAGCGTTGATGACGAGCGTCGACGCCTGTCCATCAAAAGCACGTCACACTCCCCTATATCAAAGCAAACGTACACAAGCTAACGAAGTGTACTGCGCACATCCATCCTTACATATGTATATCGTACGCGATATCCTTTTATTCCTTAAAGAAACCCATTTTTGTTGTTTCTATTTTATTCTTTGATCGAAAAAAGTTCTTTTATGAATTTGTAATGTACTGCTAAGGGATGGAAACTGTCATGAAAAGGTCTTATTGTCTTTTTTTACTAAGCAATCATTTCTGTTCAAAAGAATTTTTTGTGTCGACTTGTACTTATTGCTGTCAAAAGAGTTTGCTTTGAAAGATACAATACTTTTGCTGGGAATGCCATCAAACATTGAAACATGAATTTGGATGGCACTACTTAAATTTCGGGACGCTCAGATTGTCAACACTGTTCCACAAATAAACAAGCCCTATCGATGATATGACTCATCTATACATGACACTAAGGGTCCTTTTCTCGACCGCCTGTTAAATTTAACCTCTCGTTAAACACATCGACTGCCTGTTATATGCATGTGCCCCAATACTGTTATTATCTGAGGTTATCACTAAATCCATCGCTGTCCGATTTACGTGAAATCTGAAAGTGCAGAATATAAGCAACAAGATAACAAGTTATCTGCAGTCCCGTCTGCTCAGTGAGAGTAAAAAACTAGATAGACCTTCTGAGATTGTAGGCAACATGAGTTTTTCCCATCTGCAGGCATTCGATACCTCTCAGTTATTGCTGAGCGAAGTATTCACCCAGTTTCTGATGGTGCCTTCGATGGCCCAATGTGGTAGTGCTATAACTGGTGGCGGACCGAGGAACACTTGGTTTGAGCCAGTTCTGGCCAAATGGTCAGATGTCTGATTACCAGGTACTCTCGAGTGACCTGGCACCCAGAGTAAAACAAGCTCGTTATATTTGCCAAAATAATTTAGCCGAGACTTGCACTGCCGAACTAGTTATGAAGTAGTTTTGCAGTTTTGGAGCCATCAGTGAAAATTCGACAATGTGTGAGTCCGGGCTCAGTATTACACCAACATTCAGCCTCAGGGAATTCAACATTATAGAATCTCTTCAACAAAGGTAATGGTGGCATACTATCCTGTGGCATTGAAAAGACAAAAGTGCTCAGATCTGTGCCGCCAGCAATTTCCGCTTCCGCATACTGTTTAGTCCGCAGGTGGCCATTAACACTTCCCCACGTATGAAGACACAAAGTGAAGGTAAGTGCAACAATGCATTAAGAATAAATGTACTCAGCTTTAGCCAAAATAAGAAGAAGAAGATTTAGTCCATAAGAATAATAATTATGTATTTATAATTTTTTTTCTTTTTGATAATTAAATTAAAAACTTAAGAAATAGGGATGCCCTCCTTTGTGATTGGTGGGATATTTGGCTCCAGAATGTAATTAAATGTGAGCTATAATTACAACCATTACTAAGTTTTCGTAACTACTATTTCAAATAATGTGACTGGTGGAGCACTGAAAATCCCTCTTTTTACCTTTAGTGCACAAAGACGCATTTTAGCCAAAACACTTAATTTCCATTGCATATGCGTAATGTATGCCTTCTTTTTCATAAATCCTTAGACTTTTATAACCTTCATAGAAATATTAAAAACTATTTAAAATTGTGACTGGTGGTACAGGTGTTTGTGACTGATGTACGAAGAAAAAGTTTCCATTGACATAAATTACAGTTTTTTTAATAAATTTCAACAGATTAATGAAATGTAGTCATTAAGCAAAAGGTTACTACTGCAATTGAAATAATTAATGGCATTTTAAAAAGTATGTCGTTTTCATCTTTAAAGCTGAAATTAGTCAAGAACGCAGAACGCATACTTAAACGCAGTCTGTATACGCAGAATTTTGTCGATTACTGGAGCCCTCAGTGTTGCTTACTACAGTGTTGCCACTCATCAATGCCTTTTCATAAACTTACCTTTTCAATTACAATTTTTCGTGCTGTAATTGATTGTAGCTAAATATAAACTAGTTAGTTTTCAACAAAAACCTTATTCAACAGTAAATTTCAAATATTTTAAACATATTTTGAATAGGCGAACGACGAAGTGGCAACCATCTAAAGAAGGAGAAATCAGCTGACACGGAAAAATCTAAATTCAACTATACAAAAATTCTGCGGTGTCGAGGTTTCGTTTACATGGCGCTTTGGTAAGACAGATCGTAACAGCTGACCCGGGTTTACGTACCGGTAGGTTTACGTTCTTGACTAATTTCAGCTTAGTACGGAATCAGCGTTGCCGTTTGACGTTGACGTTTTTAACGTCATTTGGATGTTTTTTGTATCCTGTTGACGTTTGGACGTTTTTTGTGTAAAAAATTACGTTTTTTAACTTCCCAGTAATTTTTCTCTGTTACTAAATCTTGTAAGTAGAACTGATTTTGAATTGTTTTCTTAATAAATCTTTCAAAGCTTTGTTTTTTGCAGCAACTACTTCAAACGATATTTATTCTTTGGACACAGATGACTTAAATATGATGCAAATCAAGCGTATGCGCATTTTTTTGGATTCTTGGAATAAGGATCCCGTGTTCAAAGGCTGGTTATGTAAACACTTGAGGTTACGAGGCTTAATGCAATGTTTGCAATTGCACATTAAAAGCCAAATCAGGAAAAGCTGATCTATTGCAACACGCACGCTCGCAAAAGCACCAAAAAAGCTGTAGCAGCATAAAAAGTCAGAAAAAAGTAGGCGACTTTTCTAAGACTTCATTGAAAATGTAATGAACGCAAAAAAGGCTGAAATATTTCTATGTTCCTTCTTAGCGGGATGTAATTTAGCATTTTCGACAACCGACCACCTAACCAAATGTCTTAAAAAAAAATATATGTAACAAAAATCAACGCAATTCTTTATCACACATTATTGCCCTGGAATTTAATGGGCTATCAAATTCCATACTCAAAAATATTCTAAAAAATCTGAATAAAAAGTTGAAAATCTAGGTAAAATTTTGCAGATTTTTAATAATTTTTGCACAAAGTTTGAAATGTGGATTTATATTTGGTTTGTTATACAATGAGCTAGGGTCTTATGGAAAAATAATAAACAATGAATAAACTAGAGAGAAATAGCCAAAATCGATCAAAATGTTGATGACTTAATCAGCTAATCACAAGTGTATGTATAAAATGACTTTTATATTAACGATCTCAAACCAGTTTACAATTAATTTTAAATGTGCTCTGTCGAAATGACATTTTAATATACCTTACGTACATATGTACCTTTGTATACATTAAAAGTTTAATAAGAATAATTTTTTGTGCATACATTTGAAAAAGACGTTTTTGGGTAGGAAATTACGTTTTTGCAGACCAATCGGGACGTTTTCTCATGCCGAAGACCTGGCAACACTGTACGGAATTACCATTCCTGCATTTTTGCATTCCGGAAATAGTTGGCAAAATATGCGGTCGTCCATACCAGTAAATTACCGAGGGAAGTGAAAGCATTACATTTTTACAATTGAGTCAGGCCACGTCAAATGAGCCCATGAAATTTTGGTCATTTTCT
>NW_023458558.1:78911271-78938735 GCF_013731165.1 Rhagoletis pomonella | reverse complement strand
TGGTACTTACAAACATCGGACCAAAGTTATAATACCATTTCATGCTCATGAAAGGTATAAAAAAAACTATGAACTAGTTTCATTATATGAAAAATTTGTACTTTGACTCTTTGACTATTTTATCTTTTCGAGTTTCTACTCATAAAACTTTAATCTGTATAGTTGTAGTAAAATTGAACCACAAGATGCATTTCAAAGTTTTCTGGCAGCATGTTCATTCGATTTTCGCGAAGAAAAGCTTGGAATGTACTAAATGTGCGGTCGACGAAAGTTGATACAAGTGGAGCCCAATTTAAAAAATGGAACGTTTGAAATGTTCATATTATCAGGAATAAGGGCGTTTTCTTCGCCCTTTGCAATTTTATCCACACCCTTTATTGTCTTCAAGCCTACGTTAGCTGAGAAAACGGCTTTGAAACACCAATTTGGCAAGAGGTCCCTGCGCTTCTATAAGCCGCATGGGCATGTGTATATTTTGTATTCTAAAAAAAAAAAATTGTAATTGCTATAATCACTTTTTTAAAGGTAGAAAAGGCAAAAAAAGGCAAATATCTTAAAAAAGGCAAAAAAAGGCATCATCAAATGTGTATATATGGAATCAGGGAAAGCTAAATCGTGGACATTCTTAATCGAATATACTCTATCTCTTTAGCAGAAAAAAAGGCAATTTCCATAAAATCCCTTCCCTGCTGATATTTAACACTTGAGTTATTTTTTCTGTCGACTTATTTTTCTTGTTTATTTGAAATATTAAAATTTTTGATTCAAGGCTAAGTCGTATAAGGTGGTGTTATTAGAACGACTAATTTAATTTTTTTTTTGGTTGGAGGATTGACAAAATGGGCTGTTTTGTTTTTACTTTCAAAAGTAATTTGCCTCACAAGAGTTTGACAATCGCCTCGCTAAAAAGCAAAACAAAATAAATGGCGAGCTTATATAAGGTGGTAGCAGGAGTAAAAGAACATAAATTACACTTAGAAATTATACGCACAATGACAGTAAGAATTACAAAAAATTTACACCAAATACCATCATACGTACATCATTCTGATATTAAGAATCATCGAGGTGAAAATCTCAGCTGTTCAGGAACACCACCTTATATAAACTCGCTCTAACAAAACTCATGTAAATTTTGTTTTTGTACGGAACCTTTTGTAGGTGGGGGCCAAGGCATCCAATTCCGGTCCATTTTGTGAAACCCGGGATTTCGGCATCTTAAATTGGTAATCCCGGGATCACGGGATATTTCGGGATATTATTACCATTATTTTAAATATGCTAACAAACTAGTTTTGTAGTCTTGCTTTAGTGCGAACGTGAAAAGTTGGACTTGAAATTATTATTTTTTTTAATACTTAAATAGAAATAAACTAAATACATACATAGTTCCGAAGAGTTTCGACTCGAAATTTATTAAATCGTATTCTGTGAAGTGTTGGCTTTAAGGTGCAATATACACTTTTTACGCACTTTGCGACACCCATGCAATTATTTTCAGTCTTCAGAAATCCCAGAACGAATTCAATACATTTTTTTTTTTTTAATTTTTGTCCGCCATATTGGAGTTTTGAAACCAGCTTTCAGATTAGTAATCAGCCACCATAAAAACTCCGAAATGCTACCGAAAACCCCACAAATTTTTAAAAATTGTTCCACCATATTGGATCCGCTATTTTGCATTTTAAAAATTTATGGTCACGGGAAAAAAGGAGAAATATTGCTTCTGTCGAAAGCGCATGAAGTTTAAAAAAGCTCATTGTGTGCCATCGAGTTAGCTCGAATATCTTATTTTTCAATCGAGAAAAGTAATTTTGAAATTTTAAAATTACTATGGTGTATTTTTCTCAAAAACATATGACTCAAAACATACGATTTATGAAAACATAATTCATTTATAAACAATATATAATAAAATAAAATAAAATGTCTATCATATCGTACAAAATTCTTGATTCTCATTTCCCCCCGATAGGTAGCGCTGGGATCGACTTATTACTAAAAATCGTATTTATAGTCCGATTTCGGTCATATTTTATATATGTATTGGTAAGGGGAAGGTAAACATTTCATCTAGGGAGCACTGGATTCGAGTTATCTATACTAATATATATTTTGAAAGCCGTTTTTTCTGTTCTCACAATTCGAGAACGGCTGTACCGATTTTATTTTTTTAATTCGCACTCCTACTGCAGAATTTCCAAGGTTGGTTATAGGCTAAAAAACTCGAACATGGTATGGAGCTATATGAAAGCAATGGCATACTCATGGAGAGAAGTGGGACTATTTGAAAATGGGGCGTTGTGTGTGTTTTACGGGGTCTATGGATAGTTTCAGTTTACAATTTGACCCACCCACAAAAATTCGTATTTATGACGCGATTTGGCTCATATTCGAGAAGGATAATACCATTACAAAAAAGAGCCGCCGGGTGGCTCTGGAGTCGAGTTTTTACTAAAAATCTTCAAGTGAAAAAAGTGCCATGAATGTCCGATTACATCGACGTGCTGTACGGCCGAATATGTCTGCCTCCTGTGTGTTCCGATTGGCCCAACGGACGTGAATTGCCAATATTACTGTGGTCTTCATTCGGGGACACCAGGATTGAGTTGTCCAGGGGTCAATCTCAAACGTTCATCATTAAATCAACCACTAGAACTATCCCGCTCAATGATAAGGCATTTAAGGTATTTCGTCTGAAATAAGGCTATGTGTACTGGATTTCTGTGGAACAACGATACTCAGACATATTGAAATTGCCACGAGCTATACTATATAGTTTGAAGGAGAGATTTACCATCGAACCGGATAATTGATTCGGCCAGGGAATGAAGAGGAAAAATGCTTCAAATTTATTTCGCTGTACGATTAACCGTGATGTGGAACGCCAGATCATTTGGGGAAATTCCAGGAACTTCTTCGCGGACATTACACTTTCGTTGGGTTATTTAAGACTGCCTTGGAAGTATGCCTTCCGACCACCAAACCATAATATTAGCATATTAATCGTGGCCGTGAATTGTTGGTGAAAATCTTGGACTAAAATCTTTAAATAAAAAAAAATTTATTTTGGGCGGGACGAAGTTCGCCGGCTCTGCCAGTTATTATTTAATTCTGACCTTGAAATCTGCTTTTGACTTCTATAAAATAAGAATATAATGCAGTGGTTTTAACATTTTATATTCCTCTCTGATTTTACATCTAATATTTTATTGGTTTTGAACGTTTTAAGTTAACTTACTGTTACTTCGCATATAGTCCTGAAAAGATTACACTCAATCATTTGACACATTCAAACACCTATATTTTAATAAGAAATATCGATGTTTTAAACATCGATGGTTTCCATCCGATGTTTTATTAACCTCGATGCTTACTTCAGCATAACATCGATGCATGGAATATCGATGTTATGATGTCGATGTCGCCGCCCTAATGGGAATCCCTCTCAATAGCATCTAACTTTTACGCCCTCTAAAAATTAATCCAAATATTTAAATTGGTAAAAAAGTTCTTATCGCTTTTTCTAAACATCTTTGGTTTTATTCCGAACACTTGGTGCGCTTCGCTTTTCTTGATGTCCGGGTACTTCAAGGATGAATATATTTTTCGTTTAGACTATGGTTTCCTGACCCATGAAAAGATGCGTCACCTACTTAGAACTTAATTGGCCTTGAGCCACTTATAAATTATGTTTGTTTTCAATAAAATATTCATATTGTTTTACGACTAGTAACATAACAAGCAAGTTTTACGCAAAAAAAACCGACTTCAATTCTCATATAAGAATTTAAGATTATCATTAATTGCTTCATGATCCCATGATCGGATTTAAACCAAATTACAATGGGACCACATGTGAGGGTGTTAAAAAAAGAATTACAGAAATCGGTTAACGTGGTCCAAAGTAATGCGGTAACATACACAAAAAAAAATATTCCGACGAACTGATAACCTTCTCCCTTTTGTGAAGTCGGTTAAAAATAGCCTAGTTCCGCAATGATTTTTTCGGTTTTAATTCACTTTCGACTACCTTAATGTATGTACATATACCGAGCCCTAACGGCCAAAAGGACGTAAGCGACGAAATTTTCAATTTTTTTTTATTTTTTACAGAAATAGATTACTTACGCCACCAGATGTCAAAATTTCAAAGTCCTACTGTACTTCCATTTTTTTGTGCCGCAGTGTCGGTTAAGCCTTTTTCTCCGTGAACAATTTTTCATTGTAGAGGGGAATTGTTACATTTTTGTGTGAAAGTTTTGAAGTGCCTCTATTTTTCTTGCAAATAAGGACTACATATTTACAAACAAAGGTAAACAAATACATTTGTGGTCGATTAAGATTTTAAATCAAAAGGATGAAAATATGATACATGCATATTAGCGTGTGCCGAAAATCCGTTTTTTTTTAGAATTTTATAGAGACTTGAGCATGACGCTTTTTCCTAATAAGACCCTAGGGGTAAAATTTTCCGAAGAATAATTTTCTAGAATATATCAATCCTCTAACGGAATCCCAAATTTGCCTTTTCCGGAGTTTCTTGAAGTAAGGGTCAAAACGACCCTTTCAGGGGGGAGCTAATGTTCTACGAAAATATTTACCATGAACTTTTACTTTATATGTATGTCTTAACCTTTAATTTCACTCAGACATTTGTTTTACTTATTTTATCGACTTGTGTCGAATGGTTTTTTTACTGGATGTGTATACTTTCAGAAAATATTAGCAAAGTCTGGGCTTGTTTGAATTGGCATAAAATTGTCGCACAGTGATATTTACATGTGTGAGCTGAGTGTGTTTACATACAAAATAAGAAAAAGTTTACACACCAAATTTGGAGGTTATATTGAATTTGTTAGAAGTTACCTTTTTTTACTACAAAGCGATCCCGTACTTTTCAGTGTAACTATCTCGCGAAATTTTATATTTTGACAGTTTTACTAGATTTAGTCCCGTAAATTCTGATGGAGCTGGACATACATACCTTTAACTGACTAAGACTATATAGGGGAAACAAATGAAAACTCAGTATGTTTTCTTGTATCTGCTAAGAAATCCCTTTTTACTTCGAAAGTCTTAAAGTCAAGTTTTAAGTTAAACCGTGGTAATGAACATAGAATGACATGAGTGAGCTTTGTATTTTGGAGTATATACAGTGTGAGGAATTGCTAGTTAAATAGTTATAAATTTTAAGTTAATGGAAAGTGTGGAAATTTCACAGGTAGGGAAAACAATTTAGGAGTATAAATTTAGTAACAGAAATTGATTCAATACAAATGTATTTTTGTGGCTAGGGCGAAGTTGCAGGAAAGATGATATTTATGATAGTGTGCTTTAAAAATTCTGAATCCAATGCTTACGCTCTGCTAGTTCCTATGCCTTATGTACACATGTTTGTATGTATGTTGATTTCACTGGTAATTCTCTTTCCCCTAGTTCGAGATTCACCCCAACAGTCGCATAATTCTACATCTGGCTATCGCCGTAATATAAACCTAAAGCAGTTGGATTGGCATCCCCGCCAGTAAGGCCGCCTCTTCTGCTGCTGATGATGATGGCATTTCCTATGGTAGTTGCGTACGTCATAGATTAATGACAGCAATTCATCAAAATCGCTCGATGGACATGACGAACAACCGAAGAAACCGTATTTTTCTGCCTCTTGTTTTTTTTCTTCTATATTTGTTTGTTTGCTGAAGTTGATTTTATTTTTGCGTTTTATCATTTGTTCATTCTCTTTACTAGTTCGTGTGCGCTTTCTTCCACAACAAATGCCACTAGAGTGCTTTGTAACTGGTGCGGACGCTACTAAGGGTAAAAAGCAGGTCTGCTTGGACGCTGTATATGTATGTTCGTAGTATGCCACCGGTGTCGATGTCAATCTGTACGTGCGCCCACGGACAGATGGGATTATGTGGCCGCTATATATATAGATTGCTAAAGCTTCACTTAAGTGCGCTTTAAGCTCTGGCGCAGCATCATTGCCAAAATCTTTCTTTCGTTTTTATTATTTTTAAAACTTTTTTCCTTACGGGTAGTGTTTTTGACGGTCTCTTTGGAGAATACTTTTGCAACGAAGGCAAAGGAAGAATTGTGAGAAAAAGTGTACATTTGTGAGTTAGATTCGTAAGGTACTGAAACGAAGGAGAAAATAGCATCTAATATCTACAGTCACTCACAGAAGTATTCGTAATTTAGTTTTTTGACAATATTCAAAATGTTTTCCATCATAAATCTTTTTCGTTAAATTTCATTTAAAATATAGTTCATTCTAGAGGGCTGCATGAATTCATTCAAACTTCTTGACAAACAGAGTACAGAAGATTTGAATATTTTACTTCACATACAAAACACTCAGCGTTTGGAATTTTGTAAGTTATGAATATACATTTTGTTTTATATTTTCTACCTTCAAATGGAAGAATGTGAATGAATGAATGGAATACATTCAAATCATTCAAACTCAGTTCAGTAAAAGTTTTTTTCTACAAACAAGTTTTTTCTTATGTAATAGGAGCGGAGCAATACATACATACATACATTGTATGTTTGTACATATGTGCATAGAAAAAATATTTTTGGATATTCATACACAAAATAGTCATTTATTTCAATTCAATTTATTTTCACTTTGTTTGAATATTGTGATGTCGACACAAATATCAGCTATTCACTCAAATTCAAAAAAATTTTAAGCCAAAATCAGTCATTCGTTTTGTATATGAATAATTCAAAAGCCGTTTTGAATGCATTCATGCAGCCCTCTAGTTCGTTCAAAAGCCATATAAATCATTCTTGCAAACTTTTTACAAAAATCATAAAAATGAATCAAACTTAAAAATATTTTCATCAAAATTTCAAAGTTTTTATTCAGAATTTTTACAAAACTGCGTACCAAACATTTTTTTAAAAATTCTGAATAAAAAGTTTGAAATTTTGATGAAAATATTTTTAAGTTTGATTCATTTTTATGAATTTTGTACAAAGTTTGCAAGAATGATTTATATGGTTTTTGTTATAGAATGAGCTATATTTTAAATGAAAATGAACGAAAAAGATTTATGATGTAAAACATTTTGAATATTGTGAAAAAACTAATTTACGAATACTTATATGAGTGACTGTATGTACTTATAGCCATCAGTGATAGGACGCGTTCGAGCTTTTGCAGAGCCACACCACCTGGGTGGTTGAAGGGACCATGTTCCAAACCGCAGTTTCGCTTCAGGCTTTTTATTTATGAATCAAACTGTCAAGTAATATATTTTTTGGTCGGACAGGACTAGAGCGCCACTGTTTGGGTGGATATATAAGACTAGTTTCCATGCCGAGACCCTCCAGCGCTTTCTTCCGAAAAAACAGCAATCCCTTTAAATAACAATGTGCTTACAATTTCATTCTATTTATATTCGCCGCTGCTTCTCAAAGCTTCTCAAAAATTTCATCACTGCGGCTTTTTCCCCGCTAGGCAGGTCCCATTCTTCTCTCCCTTTTAGCATATAATTTACTATAGCTTCCGGGGAAAGGGCTTCGCTGATAAACGATTGTAGTGTGCGCCTATGTTCGCTAAAGCGCGGACATAGTAGAAATATGTGATCCGCATCCTCAATAGCGCCGTTTCCACAGTAATCATAGTACGGGTTACTGTCGTGCTTATATCTGTGAAGATACGCCTTAAAACAACCATGACCGCTTAAAAATTGCGAAGTGTAGAAGTCTACTTCACCATGATACCTCTGGGTCCAACGTTCAACATTTCGAAATCAGCGATGCGTTGAATTATTCCATCTCTGCTGTCGCTCCATTAAACTGGATTGTCTTACTTGCATTCGGCGAGCGTGGTCTCTTTGATTTGAAAACAAATAAACAGCCTCCTTTTCCAAGATTTCGATTGAAAGTAGCCCAGAAATAACCAGCGCTGCTTCGTCCGATACGGTTTTGAACGCGCTGCTTACTCGAAGTGCGCACAAACGGTAGGTTGCACTAACCACGATAATATGAACTGCGGAGCATTGCTTCGTATCACACAGGAGCAACATACATTATTTGACTCTTGACGACGCTTGCTAGCACCTTTCTACAGCGTTGCTTAGGCCCTCGGGCGTTTATCACCACTCGTGATAGTGGTGTCACGGTCGCTGATGTTTTACTTCGCACATGTTCCAGGTGCGCTTTGAACGTCAACCTTTTGTCTATGAGAATGCTTAAGTATTTGACCGCAGGTTTCGTTGATATACAGCTTTCTGAAAGTAATATCCTCGGGATTTTTCGTACTTGATATTAGGACTGCCTCGGTCTTCTGTTCCGCAAGCATGAGTCCGTGTGAAGTGAGCCAAGCTTGAACTATATTGACGCTAAATAACCAATTTCGTGCAAGTGATTTGTGGTTATCAATATGTATAGCGATGCCATCAGCAAATTCTATTATGTTTACGTCTGGCGGCAGTTTTACATTATATTGCCAAGGACAGACCCTTCTGGAACACCACCGGTGATTTAAATTTTTTCCCTTCCTTGCGCACTATCGTACCACAGGATTTGGTTGTGGAAGTAGTTCCTGATCAGTTAACGTATGTAGTTAGATACCCCCAAGCCATCCATCGTGCCCAATGTTTTCGCCAAGTTCACCAAGTTGAAAGAGTTTTTACATCGAGCGTGATAATTAGGCAATACTGCTTTGACCCTCCGAGCCATCTCGTTCCGGCAATTGCATTCCTAGCTTCTTGGATTACCGTAGATGCTGCATCTACAGCTTATCCGTACTGAATGGGTGAGATTCTTCCTTTAGACAATATCTCTGCCTCCAGACGGTTTGCTGTTATATGCCCTAGATTTTTTCCAGCTGTTTCAAGCAAGCAAATTGTTCGAAAGCTTAATGGCTCCCCTGTTGGTTTTCCTGTCTTAGAGAGCAAGACCAGTCACAAAAGAACCAAGTAAATGGTTAAATGCCAGCTTCAGAGCTTTATTCGGTATGCATTGGGCCCAGGAGCCTTTTTATGGTATATTTTCCCGGCAGGTTGCAATATTTCTGTAACTCGTTTAAAGGTGAGTGTCGTTTCCATATGCACAGATGAGACCAGCCGCCTCTGTTTGGGGAACATCGTCTCAACTATCGTCTTAAGAAGCACGGGACATGTTGCGATCGGTGCTTTAGTAGCTTTCAACTTCTTTATGACGACTTTATAGGCTGTACCCCATGGATTTCTTTCTTTCGGCACATAGCTTTGGCGTTTGCTACCTTTGATGGCATTTGTTAGCAGATTTGGCTCCTTTCTGTACATCGCTTGACACTCCAAGAAGTTTGATTTTCCCCTGGAACGTTGGTAACCTCTTCTGGCTTGAACACAGCTCTTTTTTAGGGCTGTGATTCTGCTGTAGACAGAGTTGTAGGGTCTGAGAGAGGATTGTCTCTGCATTGCTGCATCGCAAAAAGCCCTGATACATATATGTCATAAGCTGTTTCGCCATGGTCTACGGTGATCCTGCATACTTTCATACGTATAGACAGCGTTCCAACAAAAACTTCCACGTCAAGGGAAGCAATTTTCCAACCTCACCGTAATTTATGTTGCAAATTATAGCGGACTGATCACTTTGAGTATAACTATCACTGATTTACCATTCCCACGCCATGGGATGTCCCGAAAAATGTTATCAATTTCGTAAATAGGGGTAATCTCAAGATAGATATATATATATGTATGTGTATGAAAACTATATTACCATTAATAAATATTACCATATACACATCCAAAACGAAGGTGCAAACAAATAAATACAACCAAGTCCTTTCAATTTAAAAGTTTATAAGCGAAATACTCAGGCTTTTAACTATTTGACAACTCGATGGATTTTTAGTGTCTTCTTTATTTGGGGATTCTTATGTACACGCATACGTGCATATGTATATATGTATATATACACATACGTACAAATGCATATATAATATATAAGTGCCAATAACCATGCGCGTGCCTATGAACTGTATTTAGCTGCCGACACTTCAGCTGGGCCAATTTATCAATCACCGGAAGAAGTTGCCAAGTACCCAGTCATCGCACAAAATTATGTCGCCTCAAAGCCTATCTCCGATATAGATATGCATGTGTGTATGGACAAGATATACATATATATATACATAAACAAAAATATGTATACACACGCGAAGCAAATACCGAAAATGCATACTGCACTCTGTCGAAAACGCCAACTGAGTATCACGCCTTTGGAAATTCAATATTACCATTTAAAATGAATCCCGCTTCTCCTGCTCTTCACCGAAGTAGAAAAATGCCTTAGAAGATCAAGAAGTATAAAAAATGTATGAAAGAATTTGTCCACACTGTCTGTATATGGAGACAGAAGTACTCCTCAAAATGAAATCATATTCTAACATTGTTAAGCTGTTTCAACAATTATGAACATAGGCAGTCATACATTTACCTGCGGAGAATGGTAAAACGCAAACATAGGCGTTTCCGGCCTTTGAATCCGAAAGCCCTACAGGAAAATTTAATTTAGGAAAAAGTCAATGCGTTTTTCTCAAATCTCTGAAGGTCTTGCAACTTATAAGGCTGGAGAGTTGAGTTAGTTTCTTCGATAAGCATATTGAATAAAAACTTGAAAAAAATTGCACATATCAAATTTTTTAAATTCGATAAAACAATTTTTTATTTTAAACAAATTCATAAAGCTAATCGTCAAAGCTTCAGAAATTTACCACCTTAGCGCAAGTTTTATTTCAGTAGTTAGTTGTATTTTGACCTCTAAAATATTGACTTTAGCCTAGCCTTAAAAATACTACATACTTATGTATTACAATTTTGATAGTTTTAGCCAAATATATAGTGGTTACTATGCATAACCAAGGGCGTAGAACAGCGCTTTATTTATTTCTAGTGTTTAATCAACACAAAGACCAACACATTTAAAACTTTTAAGTTTTTTAATTTTTACAGTGCTTTTTCCTTTCGCATAATGGCTCCGAATTATAAGGTATTTTAATAAAAAAATGTGTCCCACATTCCTGCATTATCGAAAGTTGATTAATAGCCAATGTCAGTGGTTATAAGTCCGCCGACATCACACCAACGCGCCGCTGCTTCAGCTCCTCAGCATCAACATCAGTGTCTCTCTTTCAATACAACTCGTGCAGCAACAAAACCAATTCTACCAGGAAAAGACTCACATAATACGTACATATTCTCAAATTTAAATGTTGGATTCACATATGTACATAAATACATACATATACATAAATGTTTATACATATGTACACACAGTGAGTCATACTCAACATTGGACAATAGTGTTCTTAAAATATTCACAATATTTTCCATGAGAAATTTTTCGTTAATTTTTTATAAAGATATTTTTCATAATTTAACAAAAACCGTATAAAAACCAAGATTCAAACTTTGTGCAATATTAAAAAAATAAACGGGCTTTTGTTATATTTCCAGCTGTTTAATATATTTTCTAGAAAGACTTTGAGTATGCAGCAGCGAATTCATTTTTAGTATAGTAAAGTGCAAGCTTGAAGTACCTAGAACGGATCGCGTATATTTGGTTTTTTGTTTTTGCTGTCGATGGGTAGTGCAATTTCTTCCATATAACTTACTTTGTAAGCAAAAAAAGTTATTAACAATCAACAAGATTTTGCACTAACTCCGAGTTTACACTTAATTATACTAACATTTAATGTACTGTAAATCTACATAACAAAATTTTATATTAATTAATTTTAATTAAAAAGTTTGCAAATTTTAATGAAAATTCAAATGAAAAACAGTATGAGTCTTCACACCGCAGCTTGATACTTGGTAACTCGGTGTTCAGTCATTTTTTTCATATATTTTGTTTGAGTAGCACTATTTTACACAAACAAAATCCATGAGAAAAAATTACTGAACACCCAGTTACCGAGTACCGAGCTCGGTATGAAGACCCGTACTGTGAATATGTATTTTAAAAATATTGTCCAATTTTGAGAGTGACTCACTGTACATTCAATGCGTGCCGTATGTCGATCATGGTGGATGCGCAAAATGAACAGTCTTATGTGAATCAGTGCGAGGCGCAGAGTTGCCAGATGTGGGGATTTTGCCCCATTTTGGGGATTTATGAAACCATTTGGAGATAGATTTTTTCGTTTGGGAATGTGGGGATTTTATGGGGATTTTTGTTTGGTTTAAAACTTTGATATTGAAATTAAAACATATATTTTTCTGGCTGCCCATAATAATTTCTCGAATAAAAATTTTATTAGTACATACTTTTTGCGCGATATGTTTGTAAGATTTTCCTAACGCCGTCAAAGCATTATTCGGCGCAGATGTCTGCTTTGATTGGCTTTCACTGAACAAACAATTTTCGCAACAACCTCCACCAAAAAAATTCTAAAAAATAAATGGTGTTCTTTAGCTATTTGAGACTTGTACTTTATTACACTAAAAAAGTTTGTTTACTTTTTGATTTTAAACTTTTATTTATGCTGGTTCTTTTGTACATTGAATTATATTTTAAAAGAAAATTAATGAAAATAAATAAATAAACATATGTTGTAAAAACATATAACTTTGAATTTTGGTGCTAAATAAATCTCTGACCATAGTTGTACGTATAACCAAATGACCTCATGCATATATGTACATATGTACATATGTACTTATGTACATATACATATATAAATTTGTGAAAATGTGTAGGGAAAAGTATTGAAAACTGCGTTAAAATGAAAACTGTATTAAAGTCAAAACTGGATTAAAATGAACTAACACAAATGTGAATACATGCTTTTTTTTTTATTTCTTACTAAAGGGGATTTAAATGGGGATTTAAAAGAAAAATGGGGATTTTTTGGGGATAACTGCGGCCCGATATGGCAATGGGGTACAAAAATATTTTGGCAACACTGGCGAGGCGGTACGTTGGGGATCGCAATGGCAATATGCCATCAGAGTGACTCAAGTCGGGTATAACACGAATTTTTAATTTCAAACACAAACTCCTCTAGACAGAAACATTAATAATAATTTTTGTTTTTCTGTCTGTACACAATTTTATCTGTACGTTTGTTTTGTTTTCAGGATTGTATGTACACGCATGTAGACAAGATCGCTGTGCATAGCTGAAAAAAGCATTGACAATTAGCCGCAATGGAGTCACAATGGCAATGGCATGGCATATGCACTTGGGTCCATAGAGATACTGAAAGGACTAGGAAAACATTGTGTCAGCAGTGGATAAGGTGCAAATAATTACTACTTACATCCATAATTTTCATACTTTAGACATAATAATTGTGTTAGTACATAACTGTAAGCAATGAAAATACCAATAAAATGAATAATTGTTAATGCTGGCGAAACAAAACTTTATACATACATACATAAACCGGCGCACCACTTTATAAAAAGTACCCCTTCGCCATGCGTTAGCATGGATTTTTCAATTTACAACTGGTCTTGTCTAGTATCGTATTCAATAGAACCGCGATCACTTGGCATTTTTCTGGTGGTGGTACAAAACAATTTCAAAACGGAAAATTGCATACCAACCTTTTTTGCCCTTATTGTGCGTTTGGATTAGGCATGATCGATTAAGACGTCATTGTTATGTTAGTGCGATGACTTTTAGGTAAATAATTAGTTTGTTCCAGTATTCTTCGGACTAAAACCTGTGGAACTGTCAAACTACAATTTTATTCTCTCAAGTGAGAGTAACAGAACAGATGCAGAAGTGTACGGGAACACGTTTTCCAGCAAAACCGTCATTTGGTTTGTTTACGATACTGATTTGGCTGAAAGATCACTAAAAGACTATTAAAATCTATACAATTAATAATAATTGCATAGGTACATATCCGAATATTTAGTTGTTTACTTCCATTTTATAACAAATGTAAAGTTCTTTGCTTTCTCCGCGTTCTGCTTTTGTTTACAAATGCAACCCTGCCTATCGTTTGACACTTTCTATGAATGTGCGAGAATAAAACCTGACTAAATCTTGGAACTTAATTCTGGGGACAGTTGCTAATTTACTCTCGCCAGAGTTTTCACAGATACAGAATTTTTGGCGTACGGGAACGACTTTGGACTAAATCCTGCAAAACCTGCAAATCGTAGACGTGCTGAAACGCACTAAAAAATTGGAGCATAATTAAATTTTTTGGCAATACAGCAGTCAGCACTTTCTATATTGCTTTCTCCCATGGTGGAATAAAAACAAGGTGTTGTCAGTAGCGACGTGTTTGCTGTAATTTTGACAAGATCGGCATGCTTTTTTTCAGTGCTGCCGATCTTAATTTTTATGCCACTATACGTGGGGAAGTAGTACCTACCTAAAATACTCCATTTTAGTAATTCATTTTATCGCTATTTTTTAAGAACTTGGTGTTTTCAGAACGATGTTAATATTTAAAATGGCTGCATTTGTATAATTTTTGTCCTCAAAATGTAAAACAATAAAAGATATCGTGGTTAATAGATTGGCGCTTACCACGCCATGGCTTGGCGTTGCGACGATTCGTGTGAGGAACAAGGTGCTTGTATCAAAAGTAACGAGTACAGTAACGATACGAAAGTAACGAGTGTCGATTGGATTAGTAACGAATACATACGGACATCCAAATTTTCGGTACTTTTACAGCCCTAAAAATCAGTGCTCTAAGAAAATAAAGACATTACGTACAGATAATGGCAAGGAGTACGTTAGTAATGTTTTTAATGATTTTTTGAAGAGGCATGGTATTTTGCATCAGAAGACATTCCCATATGTGCCAGAACAGAACTTCGAAGCTGAGCGCATAAATCGCACGATCGTATAGCGCATTCGATATATGTATGTTGATTGATAACAATCTTAGTGAGAGTTTTTGGACCGTAGCTGCCCTAACAGTTGCTTATATCGTAAATCGGTGACAGGTAATAAGATCAACGGAAATAAGGTCAATTGACTTTATTTCCCTCCCTGGTGCAAAATAAAGTCAATTGACATTATTACCTTTTTAAAAACGAAATAAAATCAATTGACATTATTTCTCTTTCAAACATTAAATTTGCTTAGCTTCGCGGCGGCCCGCGTCAGCGCGCCACACCGCGCGTTTCGCGCTCGCGCTCGCGCCCCGCGTACCCCGCGCACCCGGCGCGCACACCACGTCACGCTACGCCGCGGCCCCCGGCCCCCCCCTTCCCCGTCTCCCGACGAGCTGTAACGCAGGTAGGTTTATTTTTTGTATACGTTGAAATAAAATTTTTATATATTTTAAACATCGAGGGCTTATATTCAATAATACCCCCTATCTGCACACTTTTCACAAAGATGAGATTCTGATATAAAAATCCACCTAAGCTTTAACTGTCATCAGTGATATTAATGCTACCTTATATAAAGACAGGTAATAAGTCCCAGATGGTTTCTAAAATCACAAATTAGTTTTTGTGCAAATTGCAGATAGAGGGTATTAATGAATTCAAGCCCTCGATATTTCACATTTTTATATTTGTAAGTTATTGGAAGCAGGGATGCCAACTTGGCTCAAACCGTGCACTTGATTTTTCAATTTGGCACAAAATGCCAAAATGGCACTTTTGTAAAAAAAATAACATTTCAATACATTTTTGTGAAATCCTTTGCGTGCACTTCTTTTTCTCAACTAAAATTTTCTAATTTATAAAGGCTATTCAACTGGTTTATCTTATTTTATGAGGAAATAGCGTCAATGACTTTATTTCCAAATTTTTGTTGACTTTATTTCGCTTTTGAAAAGGTAATAATGTCAATTGACTTTATTTCGCACCAGGGTGGGAAATAAAGTCAATTGACCTTATTTCCATAGACCTTATTACCTGTCACCCGTAAATCGAGTTCCGTGTAGAAGTAGTAGCCGCAGTCCTGAGGAAATTTAGTCTAACAAAAAACCTAACTTAAGTTTTTACGCGTTTTCGGTAGTACAGCAATGGTGCATGCATATAAGTAAAGAAAAAAGAAAGAAGTTAGACGCAAAATCACTTGAGTGTATTATGGTAGGCTAAAGTGCCCAAAGCATATCGATTATATAATCCTCAAAAGAGGGAGATCATTATAGGTAGAGTTTTATTATTTTCGAAAAAGAACATAAAGTCAGCAACAACGAGAGCCAATCAGGTTATTACTATCCGATGTTGATACGACCAGAAAGTCCAAATTGTGGAGGCGGTGCCAGTCGTAATTAATTTGCATATGTATTAGAAGCCAATATAGATTGTTCCGAAGAGTATACTGATGACTTCGCCAACGATGAAATCGTGTTCCGAACGGATCCAAGTCGTTCATATGACAATGGTGCTGGTAGCGCGGGTGACAAAGTTGATGTTGCTGAAGTTCGCAGATCTGAAAGGCTTCTGGGGAAAACCCAACAGTTGTATAACCCTTGTGCTATGCAAGTTGTTTCGGATTATCCTATATCGTTCGAGAAAGCTGTCGCTGGTGATATTTCTGCTGACTGGAAAAAAGCTATGAAAAGCGAATTTAAGTCGTTGATGGTTAGTGAGACTTGGGTGCCAGTTGACTTACCCCCTGGCCGAAAAGCAATAAGTTCAAAGTGGGGTTTCAAGACAAGCGGGGTATATAAGTTACGGCGTGTTTGGAAAGAAACACATCGAAGGTCTTACGAGAAGCGACGTGGACCAATGCGTTTATTACAGAGTCGCTGATGGTCACATGATATATCTATATAGCTATCTGCGTACATAGATGACATTTTGATATTCTCTAACGATAAGAAGCAGATAGATTCCCTGAAAGAAAGTTCCACTAGAAGGTTTGCAATGAAGGATATGGGAGAAGCTGGAATAGTTCTGGGTATTCGAATTACACGTTTACCGAATTCATTAATAATAATAATAGATGGGCGCTTACACATATGTTAGTGTTTGGCCGAGCTTCTCCTCCGATTTGTGGCGTGCGCCTTGATGTTGTCACACAAAGCGGAGGGACCTACAGGTTTACGCCGACTTCGAACGGCGATTGTATTTTTATGGGAAGCTGTTTTTTATGGCAGAAATACCCTCGGAGATTTGCCATTGCCTGCCGAGGGACGACCGCTATTAAGAAAAAACCTTTTTTCTATATTTTTGCGATGTTGCTTTGACCTGAGTTTGAACCCAGGTGCTGCGAACTGGAAGCGCGCACTGCTTACCACTACATCACAGCGGCTGACATTAGTGACCTTCTACCACCCCGGAATCGAACTTCGCAAACCATATGGCAGAAAACCATTGTACGCCAATGAAAATAGGAAAGACAGCCAAAGTTCTCCATGTGCAGCACAAAGGACAACGCCTAAACGTATTAGAGAATATGGAGATATACAAACAAAAGACGTTCGTCGAAAAAATAATAAATGAGCAAATAAACACCGCATCTGATATATTATTCGAACCACTCAGGCTACTATACGCAAAACAAAACAGAAACCCTGCAACTACCGTAAACAATGAAATGCAGGTCCAAACTACAGAAACAAAGAAAAAGAAAATAACTGATTTTTACCTACCTGCGAATCCATGAAACAATTAATCAAAAAAGAGGTGAGCAGCTAATTTCTACCTGAGGATGTACATACAGAATTGAAACTACTGGTTGAACGAAAGAATATAATCCGCTGAGACGTACCTAACTATGAACCAACGACGATTTAACACGGCTATAAATAGTGACAGACAAACAGAAACTATTCAGAACGAAAAATGACATTGAAGATGGCACAACGCCGAAACCGGTTTGTCTCCAAACCAAATTTGACAAGGGATGACGGAAAATCGTTCCACATTACATCATAGAGTTTACGTCTTTAGTTGCTGCTATCCAAGAGTCCATTTGGCTGATAACATTGGAAGACGAGCTTATACCACACGATGACTACTGCTTGTCTTTGTATTGTGACAATAAAAGTGATATCTTGGTGGCGCAATACAACTACTCCCCGCGCACTAAACACATTGATATTAAAGCATAATTTCTCCTTCAACAGATAGAAAATAAAGCTGTAGAATAAAGTATCTGCCCACTAACGAAATGATAGCAGATATTCTTACCAAAGGCATCACTGCGCGAAAATTGAAATATTTGACAAATAAATTCGGCCATAAGTAGTATTTTTAATGGATAAATGTAAATGAATGGAATGAATTAATATATTTGCAAATTATACATGCATGTAATGAAGTTATCTAATAATAATAATAATAATAATAGATTGGTGCTTACAAATATGTTAGTGTTTGGCCGAGCTTCTCCTCCGATTTGTGGCGTGCGCTTTGATGTTGTCACACAAAACGGAGGGACCTACAGTTTTACGCCGACTCCGAACGGCGATTGTATTTTTATGAGAAGCTGTTTTTCATGGCAGAAATACACTCGGAGATTTGCCATTGCCTGCCGAGTGACGACCGCTGTTAAGAAAAAACCTTTTTTTTATATTTTTTGCGATGTTGCTTTGACCAGGGCTTGAACCCAGGCCTGCGGAGTGGAAGCGCGCACTGATTACCACTACACCACAGCGATAATGAAGTTATCTACTATGTATGTAAATGAAAGGCATGAGCAACTTAAAGTTCTAAGATATCTAATTCAGTGAAAGTGTTGAAGAAATGAATTACTTATATAGATAGCCCTGTAATTCTCAATCATTTCATACAGTACAAATGCAACCCTGTTTTTTTTTTGTAATAAACTTTGTATACCATACTTCTGTTTTTCAATTAACTTGCTTCAGACCATCAGTTTGCAATTAGTTTAACATTTCGCTGAATCCCCCTGACCTTATTTAAAGGTGTTTCAAATTATGGATCTGCGTTTTTTGCTAGGGCGTAGCCAGGATCTAATGTACGGGAGGAGGGAAAAGTTCACTGAGCCAAAAGTACAATAGTATTTTAAATCAAGGTATTGTTTGATTTTTTCATGATAAATACACCGATTGTAAGAAATCTGATTGAAGTTGAACATTTGAAAGCGCATTTGTATTTCTGGCTGTAGCTGCTTGCTATTATTTGTTAGCATCCAGCAGGTGTTTCTTGTGTTTTTTTTTGTTTTCCTTAATTACGAAAAAGCGTCTGTAAAGTGAAGAACACGATCAAATGACGAACGTTCCCACGACAGCCGGTTCTACGTACCGGAATGACTCGGGTTTTACCCGACCAAGGGCTGTTGTTTCGGCGATCTAACCCCGTTTAGGTCGGCGAAGTATCTCAGAAGTTGTTCGTCCATAGGGCTACATTCGCTACGTTTTCTCCTACTCAGGGCTGGCATCGAGTCAAACCCAGGGCCAGAAACCTACACCTGCTGTGTATGCCGGAGACGACTACACCACAACTCCACAACTGTCAAGTGCAATGCTTGCGAGGGGTGAAGTCACCTCAGAGTCTGCTCAGGACTACGGACACATCGGCAGTGGACCACGTCTTTTGTGGCCCCCTGTTGCTCTAACAGAGCAGCCTCCGCGGCCACCCCAGTCCACCTGAGCAGTCCCACACAAACACCACAGCACAACAACATAACACAATAAACCACACCACAACGGCTACAGACCAGAGAACACACACAACCACACCACCACCCACGCGTATGTCAGACCAGGATATTCGGTAATGTGACATCAGTCAAGTGCAACACCTGCCTTGGCTGGTGCCACTTTAGGGCATGCTCAGGTCTGCGCACCACGCGAGATTGGACAAGGAACTTCGAGGGCCCGTGTTGCGCTGCTCGGTGGCAGACCTCAACTGCGACGCCTCCCGCCACCACCACAGGGCGGCAACCAACTCAGCAGCGCACACAGCCAACTGCGGCACGACCACACACATCCCTCTCACCCCGCATCTCCACACGTCTCCCGAACCACATGAAGCTCCTTCAATTTAACTGAACGGGCTTCAGAGCAAGATCGAGGAGATAACCGTCTTCATGGGAAGGCATGGCATATTGACAACTGCGGTCCAAGAGACGAAGTTGCACAGCAATTCAACACTGTTGAATTGTGCCGGGTACAACATGCACCGTCGAGATCGCGAGCGGGATAATGGTGGAGGCTTAGCGTTCATTACTCACCACACCGTGCAGTATCGTCTTATCGAAGCAGACATCGACCGCAGGGATACCATCCTAGAATGTCAGGGCATTGCTATCCGGTCAGGCGATGTTGAGCTCGAAATATATAACGTTTATATACCCCCTGTCACCTGCTGCCCGGCAGGATATCACCCTGACATATGTGCGCTCCTCAGAGGTGAAAACCGTATGGTAGTAGGCGACTTTAATGCGCACCACGATCTTTGGCACTCAAGCCTGTCAAACGATCGTAGGGGAACTGACTTGGCTGAGCAGATAGATGATTCGACTTTCTGCACAATGAACGACGACGCACCCACCAGGATTATGCGCAGCTGCTGCAGCTCGCCAGACATAACAATAGTCAGCGCTGGTCTTATAAACAGCATATCATGGCGACCTATGCTGACTTTGGCATCAGACCACCTGCCCATAGTCATCTCGATCGATAGACCAACCGACTTTGCTTCCGCGGAGCACCGAACATATATAAACTTTTCTAAAGCTGATTGGAAAGGCTTCGCGGAATCTACTGAAAACACCTTCGCTGCTCTCCCCACACCAACCGACGTCCACCTTGCTGGACGTAAGTTCCGCAGGGCTGTCACCGCTGTTGCAGCTCGCTTCGTACCGGCAGGATGTATCACCGACCCACGCCCATGTTTCCCTGCTGAATCGGCTGTTCTAGCCGATGAGCGTGACAGCCTTCGTCAGGCCGATCCCGGAGATCCCCGTATCAGGGATCTCAACGCGGAGATTCGGCAACTAGTAAACATACATAAGCGGAAGAAGTGGGAAGAGCATCTGAAGACCTGCAACTACACCTCTGTTGTGAGTAAGCTTTGGTCAACCGTGAGGTCACTGTCTCTCCCACAGAGGCCCAAACGGTGGTCGGCAAATTATCTAAGTGGTCGACACTCGTCGGTAATGTTTAGAGACAAATCGAGCAAACTTTGAAAAATAAAACAGGGGGTTCCACAGGGTGGTGTCCTTTCCCCACTACTGTTTAACTTTTACATTTCAAAGCTCCCTCAACCACCATAGGGAGTCTCGATTGTCTCTTACGCTGACGATTGCTCGATCATGGCGACTGGGAATGGAATTGATGACCTGTGTTCGAAAGTAAACGGATATCTCTCTGAACTTTCTCGCTTCTTCACTGCAAAGTGTCTAGCCCTCTCCCCTACGAAATCCTCTGCGACCCTGTTCACAACCTGGGCGAAGGAGGTCAGGCTACCGCTAGGAATTCACGTCGATGGCACACCAATTCCGACGGTGAATAATCCTAAAATACTCGGAGTAACATTTAACAGCCTGCTCTCCTTCTCTGCGCACGCAACCGCTATTGTCAATAGAGTACAGAGCCGCAACAAGGTCCTCAAGTCGCTAGCCGGCAGTACTTGGGGCAAAGACAAAGAAACGTTGCTGGCAACATACAAGGCAATAGGCCGGCCGGTTTTAAACTACGCAGCACCAGTGTGGTCGCCGGGGACTAGTAGGACGCAGTGGACGAAGCTACAGACGGTACAAAATACAGCACTTAGGACAGCGACCGGATGCCTCCTGATGTCACCAGCACACCACCTCCACGAGGAGGCGCAAATGCTTCCAATTAGGGAGCACAACACGATGCTCTGCAAGCAGTTTCTTGTTGGGAGCCACAGATGTGGCCACCCAAATAGACAGCTGTTTGCAGAGGAGCCCGACGCACGTCAGGAGGCATCTATATGAACTGACGGGCGAAGTCCAGAGGTTCATTAAGCAACCTCTGGACCCGTCAGCTCACAGACAGGCCCTGAACGGCTTTCACAGGGACACAGTCTCGAGTTATGTAGACTCAAGACCTGTGAATGCCGTTCTAGGCACACAAACACCGGACATTGACGCGACGGAGCTCCATCTGCATCGGGAGACCAGAACAACAATAGCCCAACTTCGCTCTGGCTACTGCAGCAGGCTAAATTCCTACCTGAGTAGGTTAAATGCGGATGTGCCGAACAAATGTCCGGCATGCGGAGAGACCCCTCACGACTCGAAACATCTCTTCGCATGCCCGGAAAACCCCACAACCCTAACGGCGTCGTCCATATGGGCCGACCCCATAGAGGCTGCACGCTTCTTGGGGCTGCCGTTAGTGGAACTCGACGACGACGACTGAGATATCAGCCAATCTGGGCGGGGTTGTTGTAGCCGCTACAACAACAACAACAACATCAAATGACGAAGAAAACTTATTCAAGTTCACCAGCTGTAGCTGAGTGTAAAGATATTCTTGATGTTATTTGCTAACTTTCAGAAGGTCCGGGCTCAAATTCCGTCAGAGGTAACGCGTTAGAATAACTTAAATTATTTTAGTTTTGTATCTCCGAATTACGCATCTGGGAAGCGCAGAACATACGCGTTTTAAGACGAAAAGATCGAACAAAAATTTGTTTAATGTAAACAAAACTGTGTTTAATATTACCAACACGGTCAAAAGTCTGGGTTTAATTTTTAAACCGAGCTGGGACTGCTGCCTTTTTTAATCTTTTATAGTTTACTTTTTAAACAGTTAACCGTTTTAAGCAATTTTTAATATATTCTGGTTTAGATTTTAGTCCAAACTGCCGAGAAAATGATGTTTTGCTATGAGTGGTTTAAAATTAAAACCAAAAAGTTCGTGGTTTCAAATATATTCCCTATTTGTTTAAAAATCAAACCAAAACCGAACTGTTTAAATGCTAAACCCAGCATATGTGCTCTCTTTTTTTAAACTTGGAAGGTTTGTATTTGAAACAATATTTAGTTTGGTCATATATGTAGTCCAAAAAGTTTAAAATTAAAACCGAAATTTTTACCGTGGAATCATTATTAAAAATATCAACCAAGCAAATGTAAATTCAATCAAAAATCACTTTAATTCCTTTTCAAGTTTAAATTTGGTAATGTTCTCCAGTTTTCAGTTGATTTTTTCTCAGTGTTAATATGCCAATAACATTTTTTTTGCATTTTATATTCATTCGTTTTTATGCTAGTAACAAACGAATCGTATTTTGAAAAAACACTTACCCTTCCGTTACTAAAATGCGGTCTCATAGACCGAACACCTTCTTAAAGATTTCTGTACAACAGAATTGAGCTTTTTTAACTTTACTCGAACTTTTGTTAGCGTGTTATTTTAGTATGTTTTATTTAAATAAATTCTGTTATTTGATTATGTCATGTTAATTTTACTGTTGATTGCCACACAAACTAAATTAAAGAGTAAAATATACCATCCAAACACATGTACTTATTGTTAAGAAATTAAAATTCTCTGTACTTCGGTCTGAGGGACCGATATTAGTAACCGAGTTGTAAAATTCATGTTAGTAACCAGGGGCGCACCCAGGAATATATTTTGGGAGGGGTTTATACTTCTGAAAATTCGCTTTAGATAAAATGGTAATTAAAGTACATTTATGCAAGTTTTATGTACAGTATGTAATAAATATATAAACTTTTTGAAGTTTCATAAATTGCATTTATTTACATAAAATTAGCAAAAAACTCAAACATTTGTAACCGACTTCAAAAAAGGGGTAGGTTATCAATTCGTCGGAATAGTATGCTAACGCATAACTTTGGACCACGTGAACCGATTTCAATAATTCTTTTTTTTATCGGAAAGATGGTACCTCAAGAGTCTTCCCGTAATTTGAAATTACTTGTTTAACATAAAGTTCTATAAACACAAGATGCGCTCAACTTGCAAAAGTAATAAAAAAATTAAAAAAAGAGTTTTAATGTACATTTTCCTCAATATCTGGTTTCTGGTTTTCGAATGAGATGGTGATTTTTTACGACTGCCTAATTTTTTTAATATTCCGAATACCGAGAAAATTAAATGAACTTGAATTTTTGTTATGTAGGCAATTTTTGGTGGAACGAATTCGCAGTGGGCAAATTAAATCTTCGAATCCTTGTTAAGGAGTTGTAAACTCTTTTAGGCTCAGTAAGTGAGTATGCATTGTATATTTTTATGTTTCATTCGCAGTTAAACTTTTAAGAGCTCTCAAAAAAAAAACCAAAAATTCATATAAAATGGCGCACAAGAAATGGAATAGGAATTTTCTTCTATCAAAATTTCTTAAATCAATTTGCATCTCTCAAGAAAAAAATGCTCGTATATTTATTTCTTCAAGAAAATTTACAGCAAAAGCAAAGTGCTTTATAATAAAAAATATTTCTTGTGATTTTTCTTGAGAGCTGGCTTTAGGATACAGTTTGTGTTTCAGGTTATTAGCTTTAGGGGGTGTTTGAACCCCAAAACCCACCCCTTGTGTGTGCTAATGTTAGTAACAGAAGGTAAAATTATTTTTTTCTCAACCATTTCCCGGTTTTCATAAGTCCAGAGAGTATTTTCTCTCCTTATTGTCGTTCGAGCACTCTTGGCAATGTGAGTAAACCATGTACGAGATGCGGTAATCAACTTGTATCAAGCCCTGGTTCTCGGCAGAAAGAGAGAAGTCTTCGGTTTAAGGGATCACGATAGATTCGGCTACCAGCGGGCGTCTGTTTTCTTGGAGAAAGGGGCTCACTATGAAGGTGAACATCTTTCAAAGGGGTCCGAGCAATTGATTGTGCACTGAGTTTTGGACCCGTAAGGAAAAAAACAGATCTAATGTTGAACCAAAGTCACTTGAATCGAATGGATCTTTTAATCGCTGTTTTTTGTTTATGATATCACTGCTGATCTCATATCTGACCCGGAACTACGGCGAGGTGATAAGCTTTACGTTTTCAGTTTCCATTTCATTTGAAGCTAATTAAAAGTAATTATCGTCGTTTAAAGTGCAAAACCACATAACTGACATGGGCTGCCAAAAATTGGATTTGCTCACACAAGCTCTTGGCTCAATCCTTATCCATTCGTCCTGAAATATACTAGCCAGAAATGCAATTGCTTTATAAAAAAGAGAACCATTTTAAAATATGAGTGTTTTTGCGCTCTAGAAAATAATTTCTACAAGTTCACATACGCAGTTTTGCATTTTGCTGATACGCGGTTTTGCACTTTAAACGACGTTATAATTACTTATTTTGACACCATTGCAAGAGCCATCATTGAATTCAATAGTAGCCTTGATCTAGGTTTTGCACTTCCGAGATCTCGTTTAGGCTTAATGTTTGATTCTCAATAAACGAAATGAAAGTTGCCTCTATCCAGTTGCTGGTTTGCTTAGATGAATACCATGCGCTGTCATCACCACAGTACAGAAAATGCGATGGACGGGGCCTTATTGCGAAAAATTTGCAGCGTGCGACATCTATATAGTGCCGAACTGGTTGTGTACTAGAGAATTTAGAACCAAGACTAGTGTGTGTTATTTCTCTTTTGCATGCTAGCAACTGGGGAATTTGAAATTGCGATGTCTTAGGAAGTGTCAATTGCCCCCCGCTGCCTCCTTTTTCGATAGTTCCGAAATAGTCCTCAGTTCTGTAGCTCCGAACCAGTTCTAAAATCGACAGACGAAAAAAGTTCAATGACTTTTTCAATCTTATTAAGTTTTCCGTGTGTTCCGTGTGATTTTTAATTATTTTCAAAGAAATGGTTTTCGATTTGAAATTAAATTTGTCTGAATGTTTGTAAGAAATGTACGTTCACATACCTTTGGCTGTAGCTGAGTTTGCAGAGGTGCTCGCTGTTAGATTCCAGATTTGAACGAAAAGCCGCCAAACACATATCTATGTAAAGTAAAGAGGCCCTCCGATGCATCCCTTTTTCTATAGTTCCGAACTAGATCTAAATTCGACAGATAAAATCTAATTCGTTGTGCATCCCTTTTGCTAAAAAAGTGAAATAAAATAGTTTTTTAAAAGTACCACTTTTCGCCGATTACGGACTGGTGGGATTCTAGTTACTATCGGTCTGGGTCGTTTTTAAATGCATATTTTAATGCAGATTTTATTTTGTTTTAAAAGCATATTTAAATGGGCCCGAATAATATTACATTAAAATATCCGCTCTAGTTATAACATTTAAACGCAAACCACAAATTGGAGGAGAAGCTCGGCCACACACTTAGCAAAAGTGTGAGCGCCAAATATTTTTTACCCTATTAAGCTGGCATTTCAGGGTACTACTTTATATATATACAAGGAAAATTTCAAAGTTAGGGCTACGCCCATGCATGCATATGTTATTCTCTATACTTAAGTAAATATGTATGTATGCATGCAAGTTTACATGTACGAGATTAAAAAGTGGATTGTTATTATTAATAAAATTTCTTCTGAAATAAAAGGTAAATATGTACATATATAAAAAGAATATAAGATATTAGCGATTGAAAGAGCTGAATTATTACTCCACTCTGCTTTTTAAACTATTCTGAGCCGATATTGATTGTTACTTGTTTACTCTCCCATTTAATATTAATGTGCTTTCAATCGCATAAAAACAACAAGCTTGATGAGCATCCTCTCAGTTTTGCATTTTTCAGTAAGAGTTGTATTGCAACCCAAATCGTAACTAACGTTTTGACAAATTACTTGATCGAGCGCTGGAACATTTCATCTGTTCAGTTGAGCGACAGTCAACCACCCTTATCCGTGGGTTTTGTCCTCTGTTGGGCACTGGGGACCACTGCATAGCAGTATACTCATTTATCTTGACACCTCACAATCCTTGCCCCCAGCTCCGAGTAGCCATCACTAAGGTGCACTGCCGAAATGACCAATGCGGCCTATTTGGCTATGCTTTTATCGTCAGAGAACACACATCACCACAAATAATAGATTATATGTATACGTATGGAAGTCTCTGCGGGCATTTGTAACTTAACTAAAATTATCGCCCACTACATGTGTGCTGATACACGGAATATACATACATATGTGCATAAGTATGTATGTAGAGAAATAGAAGGGGAATGGCGTGCGCCGGCAGATTCGTCGCTTTTGGAAATAAATATTCGGATATTGGCAACCTGTCGATTGCGATATGATTCTATTCACACCCAGTACGGAAAGAAACTAGTTTAAATATCGATGTTCAACTAGTTTTTTACCCACCACAACTAGTTGAAGATCTGACTTTAGCATGGCAATGTCCTAGGCATCAGTCAATTGTCCGACTCTGATTTGATTTCTACTACTTTAAAACGCATTTGGCTTGAAGCACTTTAAATTCAGTCCTTTGATTACGCTTTCATTCTGCACTTCACAGATGCTTATTCATAATTAAGAAAAACCGAAATTGAAAATTAAATGTTCCGTCTAATGAGATTTGAACATGGACATTCTTCCCCGCGACCATTTGTAGCAAACATTTTTTGCATGCTCAGCTACAGCCAGACATGTAAATGTGCTTCCAAATGTTTGGTTTGAATTGTGTGCAAGCAGCAAGTCGATTG
>NW_023458558.1:78886773-78901271 GCF_013731165.1 Rhagoletis pomonella | reverse complement strand
CGAACTGATAACCTCCTCCTTTTTTGGAAGTCGGTTAAAAACTTGAATTCAACAGAATTGAAGCGTGTAAAAGCAAATAGAAAACACAAAAGAGAATGAGCAAGAATTGCTTTCAAGTACTTGAATCATGTAAATCGGGTGTTACAATATAGAAGAAAAAAATTTGAGAGTTGCCATCTGTGTTTAAAATTTCAGTTTAGGTCAATTGATACGGTAAAGTAAATACTACAATATGGTTGTCAAAAGAAGGAGGTTTACAAAGGCTTACAGCTAACAATATGTTTGTGGAAGGTTGCCACCTATTTGAAAACTTTAGACTAGGAAATTTTAATGCCGAAAATATTTTTAGGGTATTTGCCAACTGCTGGAAAAATGGTATTTATTTAAGTTTGAAAAATAAATGAAATATTACAATACGGACATTAAATTAAAGAGGATTAGGAAGCTTACTTTTGAAAATATTTTATTAGATCAACAGAAGCCAAATCTAAAATTTTTATAATTTTGGTCTGTCTGTCTGTATATTTGTAAGCGCATCACACAAAAACTAATGTATGGAATTAAATGCAGTTTTCACCGATGTACATATTGCTAGAGCTCTAATTGAAAATATAGAATCCATTGTTTTTTGTTTTAGTTTATCGTTGATCATTATTCCTAGGTATTTGAATGTATTAACTTTTTCCAGTGCGTCGTTGTTTATAATTAGACTTAGCAACGGACTGTTCTCAAAATTTCTCCTTTATATAACAACAAACTTAATTTTATTGACATTCAATTAAGTGTGTTAAGTAAGCATAACCAATCGCACTTTTTTGGAACTTCTGTGTGGAAGGTTTTTCGCTAAACAGAATCAAAAATTTTTGTTGTTGCTGCCAAAAAATTAAGAAATCTGAGACGTCACGCTTAACAATTTCATGCAGTTCTCTGTACAATGTATTTCACTAAAACTACTTAACGGCTGCACCGATTTGGTTTATATTTATTTATGCCAGCACCTTGAAAATAAATACGCCGGCCAAAAATTTAGTCGGTATGTAGCTTGGGATATTCCTTAAATTCTTATATAGACTAAAACGTAAAAAACCAATATATCTCTAAAATCAATTACGCTGTGGAACTGATACATTGCACTGATGCATATATTGCAAAGTTATTGGAAAAGGGGGCGTGGCACCTTCCATAGAAACTGAACTTCTCATATAGATGATCTCTGGAACCGCTTACGCTAATGTCCTGGTAATTATTGGAAAGGCTGGATCTATATACATTTACGTAAACGCGCAAGTATAATTCGATTGGAAACCATCTTCTCCTAGATTTCTAAATCCCATTAAACTATTGTAACTTTGTTTTTAATTTTTAGTAAAAAATATTAAAAATTTTCACAAAGAATGGAGTATGATTTTACGAGTTTCGCTGTACACTGTCCTATCTACATACCTATTTGCATAAAATGATAGCCGTTTTCGTTGTTCGGACTAAACTCAAAAACCACTGAATAGCGTTTCGTCAGATTGTCGGAGGTTATCTTACATACATATATGATCCTAATAAATACATGCTACTAGAAAGCTCGCTATGCCGGAGTAGAGTCATTTATAAAAATCGTATTTATTAACCGATTTTAAATGTGAGCTATGTACCTGTATGATGGAAAATTCTTCTGATAAAAATTGACCCGATGAGTGCCTCTGGAGTCGAGGTTGAAATTCATAACACGTATTTATTTTATGGTAAGCAATGGTTTTGCAGAAAATGGACCCAATGGATGGCGGTGCAGCTGAAATGTATAGAAACTCCGTGTGGTTGGTCTGCTTTGGCCCTATGTTTAAGTTATACGAATTTAGTTTTCAGATGTCTAAATGAAGGATGGGGTTAGGTTTGTCTGACGTCCTCATGCACGATCATGCGAAATTGCATATACCTAGAAATCAGTTCAAAAATATTACCACGGATTGTAAAAGTGGCGAATTAACAAGGAAAGATCACCGTAGATATATCAGTTGCTTCATTTGAAATATATTCAAGAGATCACACGACTCATTTAGCCAATGTACCGGAAAACGTTTCATCCTGTGGGTTAGCGAGGATTCCTGGGCCTCCTATAACAGATAACCCATTTCTGTGCTCTTGAGTTTCCTTATAAGAACTTTTATTGGCATACGCATCGCACCAATGTTTTAGTTGCAAGATCATAGAAAGAGATTACGCATGCTTGGCAGAGATCTCACAGGTGGAAATAAGACCATCGGTAATACTCATGACAACGAAAGGGATTGGTATTCCATATGGTATCACAGCGTTACTATTATTGGCGTATTTGTGAGGAGGATACTGCGCCTTAGTGGATTCAACTTAAATCAAAAATTCTTAATTTACAGACTATTTTTGCTTTTCAACGCTCTATTGCATTAACCAACGCAAAAGTTCTTATTAGGCGCCGCGAAGTAAGCGAGCATTGGTTAGTTTTCAATAAAATTTGTTATGTCTAATTTTTGGACTTTCTTAATCAAAACTATCGATAGTACTTTCGATAGTATCGATACTATCGATGGTTGTGACTATCGACTATAGAAACTATCGATGGGTACGACCATCGATAGTTTTCCAGCTCTACTACAACCTGCCAGAAAAAAGGGTAAGAAGAAGAGTTACGCTACTTATACTTTGTTCTGACCGACATCGAAAACATGTTTTCGTTGCTAAAACTGGTTTTCAACCTAAAACTTGTGTTTTCGTCCATGTAAAATCTGTCAAACGAAAACCAGTTTTCGCTGAAAACTACTTGAAAACTCATTCCATTCCACTCATTCCAATCGGTGTCTGCATTAGTTTTATAGATATATTTATCGAAGTGGAAGTCATATTTTATCATCTATAACACGCCAGTTCGGCTTTATTGATAATTAGATTAGATTAAATTTAAATAAGAATAAAAGAAAAAGGTTGTTGGTGAAAAGAAAATGAAATAAAAGTATTTTGATTTTTGTTTTGTAGCAGAACTGTTAACAAAGAGTGTATGAAGTGTAAAAGCCGGTGTGAACAAGCTTCAGCCCACAATCCCAAAATTCGTATTCAAAGTGTTTTCGTTGTCGGTCAGAACATGGTAATATAGAACTGTACCATGGTATTATTAGTCGGATATATATATATCTTTGTCACAATGTGTGTGTCTCGATGGCAGATGGTATCTAATTACCGGATTCACGTTTTAGCTTCCATTGCTTCTGCCAAAACGCTTATTATGCTCCTAGCCTCAATTTTTGTAGTTGTTCATTCCCTCCTAAAACCTTTCTAAAATGGCAGTTAATAAGTTCGATGGTATATTTTGCTTCTAAGTGGCTGTTCAGCTTAGGTAACAGTAAACTGTGATTGAAAGTTTTCGGGACGTCTTTTGAATACCGCGTCTTTAAATCTTCTGCGACCATTTTGATAATTTTTTTGTACACAAAAACTTTGGAGTGCTTGTAAGATGTAAGTTCTTATCGCCGAATTTTTATCTACTTTACCTAACTTTATGCTACTTTCAATTATTGAGATTTGAGTATGTTCCCAGCCAGCAAAACAATTTCGTATAAAAACCTGATGTTTCATCTGTTTTCTGATTCCGTTTTCGGACCTTTTTCAGATCGATTCTCCCACTAAAGTATTCATCCGAAACGTATGTGCAGAAAACTATCGAATATGGTTGTAAAACGGATGCGCTTTCGGCTGTTTTCCTGAAATTTGTCTGATACAATTTTTCGTTGAAAACGATTTCATTATGAACTTCACAGAAACTTTTTCATAGTTACAGGAAACCAAACAAAAAACAAATTAAATATTCAGCAATTATTTCAATTTGAATAACTAATTTTAATGTGTTGCTTCTGACGGAATTCGAAAATGGGGCCTCCAGAAAGCTAACAAATAGTAGCACACTTTTCTGCACACTTAGCTACTGGCGAATATGTATGTATACATGTTTTCAAATGCTCAGTTTGAACAGATATTTTAAAATTATTGTTTTGAAATAAGATGATGACATTTTTCGGATACGAAAAATGAACAAATATGAAAATCGATTTCTGAACATTTCCGGAAACGAAAAATGTACGAAAACTGCACTTTCGGCAAAAAAGTACGTTTCTCTGCTGGCTGGGTTCTGAAATATTATATTTTTATTTTTCAATTGTTAAAGTTAGATTTCGAAAATTTTCATAAATATGTTGTCTACTATAAAAGGAGTTTGGATTTATTGTATTATAACATAAATATTTAAATTTTAAAAATATTTTTGAAATCAAGTCTACCTATTAAAAGTCTGCTTCTGGATCGCGCATCCTTTTAATTTAAACCGCATCCTGCTCATCCTTATTAGGATCGTCTTCATCGCTATCACCAACATCAGTTATCCGGATTGAATACCTGCTCCTTAGCATTGCCTCCTTTTGCTTCGCCACATTAACATAATATATATTAACACTAGTCTGTATGGGGGTTGTTGCGAATATTCGCATTCGAATTTGCAACTTCGAAGCTTCCGCATTAATTTTAGATTCACATTCGCTTGCGTATTCGCAATAATCAATGCGGAGTTTTTGCGAATGCAAATGTTGTGCAAGCGCACTGATAAAACGTATATCTGGAAAACAAAATGACAAATTGTATCCAACATTTTGTCCCTGTGGAGATGCGACGTTAGATCGTGTTACCCGGGTGGTCGGGCCCATTTTCAAAAAATTTCATAATAATACTATTTTTTACCGAAATTCTGCTTCACATATGTACTAATTTTCAACAATTTGAATCCAATATTTACTGAGATATGTTAGTTTTCGCATTTTTCGAAAATACCGTTATATAGGAAGTAGGCGTGGTTATAGTCCGATTTCGCCCATTTTCAATATCAACCTACCTTGGGAAACCTACATACCAAATTTCGTTGAGATATTTAAATTTTTACTCGAGTTATCGTGTACACGGATGGACGGACAGACAGACATGGCTTAATCGAATTCCCTATTCATTCTGAGAATTTACGTATACATTTGTCTATCCTATCTCGCTTCGTTTTGGCTGTTACAAACAACCGTTATGTGAACAAAGTTAATATACCCTTATAGCCTAGTTATGCATACTTGCACTGCTATACATTTTTAAGTAAAAATCAGAACCCAACAGAATTCTACATGGTCAGTGCTATGCGTTGGGTAACCGCTTACTCGCAAAGCCCATTTAACAGATTCTTATGTGACAACTCTTATGCAATGCTAAGTATGCATAACTGGGCTATTATGCACAAGTGCACACATCCGCATCCGCGGCTTTCTCGTTTTCAAACCGGCTGCCGAAATAGGACGATCTTCCACTCAGGCGTCGAATTACTATTCTAAATGAACGATTTGCAAATGAAAAGTACATTTGAGAGACACAACAATAAACTTTAGGTGAAGAAGTGTCGGCTGCAGTAAAGCACGAAATTTCAAATGCAAACTGTTATGCAAGAAAAAGTTTGCTTCTCTCCGAATACCCAATCCTAGTTTTCAATGAACAAACGGCATAGGTTAGGTTAGGTTAGGTTATCTCGGATGCCCTAATCCTTCAGGAAAAGGGCACACTTAGGCCACCATGGGCCCGTGGTGATGCCGTATAAGAGACTCCATATATGTCCCTCCTCTTACCCTAGTGATGGAACCACTTTGTAGCTCTGATGAAGCGCACAAAGTCATAGACACTCAAAAGAATAATGGAGGAACGAGCATCGGCGAGCTCTCGCCATAGCAGCTCAGTTGCACAAGTAGTGTTCCACGCTTTCGAGTTCCTCCTTATCGTGGCAGCTACGATAGTAGTCGTTTGACTGCAAACCCATTCTAGTGGCGTGGATTCCCATCAGGCAATTCCCGGTGAGCACTCCAATAACATGCCGCAACAGTGGTCGCTCCAAGTGGAGGAGAGGGCGAGATCTACGCTTGTCAAGCTTAGGCCAGATATATCTCGCTATCCTGCAAGTAGGTTCCGCAGACCATCTTATATTAGCCCGTCCGACAAAGTTATTCTCCTGCCAGAGCTTGCAAGATAGCGGAATGTCCGAATTACGGGCTGTACTGATTGCAAACAACAAGGTTCCTTCCTTTGCTAGTTCATCTGCAGTACAGTTTCCCGGTATGTCTTTGTGGCCTGGCACCCATACAACATTAATAACGTAACACCTTGCCAGTTCATTAAAAGTACGTCTATATTCCATAACAACCTTCAACGTAGATTTGTCACTATTAAGTGCTTTAATAGCCGGCTGTCAGATTAATTAGAGAATCGATCAGCCCACTTGCAGCTTCATTTATTGCTGTTAGTTCAGCCTGAAAAACGCTGCATAGATCTGGCAGACGAAAACTGAGACTAAGTGAGAGTTCTTGCGAGTAAACCCCACTTCCTACCTTCAGATCCAACTAGGAGCCATCAGTGTAGATGGCTGTTGAGTCAGAACACGAGACCCGGACCGAATCCTCCTCCCATTCTTCCCTTGAGGGAATCCTTGTCTGGAAATAATTCTTTAGACCCGTAGGCGGGATTGCCTAGTCCAGGCGCCTAAAGTCCTGTGGAAGATCTTCCAAAATTCTAGAGTGCCCAAACCTCGTGTCATTTCATTTTATTAGTGCATTTAATCTAATAGTATTACAGCTTGCCTGTAGTTTACCATATAGGTCCACAGGTAGCAAGCGAAACAAGGTCTCTAGGGCTTTCGTCGGCGTCGATGGTAACGCTCCCGTGACCATCATGCACGCCACCCCTTGGACCGCTGTTAATTTGTTTCTTATTGTAGACATACATAGCAATTATAGCTTTCTTGCGGCGCTCTTCTACATTGCGCCGCCAAATTAACTTTCTGTCAAGAATAACGCCCAGATATATAACCTCCTCCGAGAAAGTCAGTGCGATACCGTTCAAGGATGAATTTTGTAGCCGGACAGCTTTCGTTTTCTTTGAAAACAGAACCATGGCCATTTTTTCCGGGTTGACACTAAGGTCTACTTCTTTGGACCAGGTTTCCACGGCGCGTAAGGCGCCTTAAACTAAGTTACATAGAAATTAGGGATGCTTACCAATTGCCGTCAGGGCAAGATCATCCGCTTAAGCATGAACTTGGCAACCTGTACCTTGCAACCGTGACAGCAGGTTATCGACCGTTAGATTCCAAATAAGTGGGGAGAGAACACCGCCTTGTGGGTCACATAGAACTTGGGGGTGCTTACCAATTGCCGTCAGGGCAAGATCATCCGCGTAAGCATGGACTTGGCAATCTGTACCTTGCAACCGTGACAGCAGGGTATCCGCCGTTAGATTCCAAAGAAGTGGGGAGAGAACACCGCCTTGTTGGGTTCCGCGACGTGCATATTTTGTTATAGATACCTCCCCCATCTCCGAATAAATAGCTCTAATGCCTGAGAGGTGATGAACAAACTCGACCATAGGGTGATCCAGCCCAATGCGAGTTAAGACTTGAACAACCGCTCCCGGGAGAACACTATTGAAGGCACTCTCGATATCTAGGAACATTCCTAGTGCAAATTCCTTAAAAGCGAGAGCTTTTTCGATGGTGCTCACAATACTATGCAAAGCTGTATCCACAGATATATCCTTCCAATAGGCGTTTTGACAGCTTGCGAGATTATTTACATCAATTTACTGTCGGATCTGCGAGTCTAGAAGTCTTTCCACAACCCTGAGAAAGAAAGAAGTAAGGCTTATCGGTCGAAAGTCACTTGGTTTAACGTGGGAGGCTCTGCCTCCCTTGGGAATAAACACAACTTTCGCCACGGTCCAGCCGTTTGGGTATGAAACTAAGTTTAGTACAAGCCTTATAGATTAAGACAAGTACCGGACATAAAACGCCAGATGCTGACTGAAGTTTGGCAGGGAAAATACCATCCATTCCTGGAGATTTGTAGGGCTGGAAGGACTTTATGCCCAGTCTACCCTTTTTACATCAATAAAGTCCGCTGAAGCCGACGGCCATTCAGAGATAATAACTGCGGTATTGGGCTCCGCAGTACACCCTGGAAGGTGCGAGTTCGTTAGGACTTCAAGCATTTCCTCACGAGATGACGTCCAGTCACCATTTGGTTTCTGAATATTCATCGGCTTCGTCGGACTTTTCGCAAGCACCTTTCGCAGGCGATTTCCCTCCGACTGGCCCTCTATACTATCGCAGTAATCCTTCCAGGAGTCCCTTTGGGCTTTCCTGGTGGCATTTTTAAATTTCTTCAGGGCTACCTTGTATGTAGTCCAAGAACCATCGCGCTTTGCCGCACTAGCCAGTGTGGCTTCTTCTTTCCTCGCGGAAGTACAAGTGGGCAGGTAGCAGAGAAGGCCGAACTACAGGCTTCGGTAATGCAATCAACGGCTTCCTAAATTTGTTCCGATGAGCCTAACTCACCGAGAGAAGCAAGGTGTGCGAGAGAAGGCTCCGCTTCATCAGATGGTGACAGTAAGCCTAGCTTACTGAGAGAAGCGTTATTGAGCAAATTCCTTGAGAGTACTTTCCTAAACTTAGTCCAGTCAGTACGTCTCTTATTTCTGTAAGTGGCCGAGGCTGGAAGTTCAAAGGGGATTACAAATGAGAGATACATGTGATCAGAGAATGAATGGTCGTTCAGTACCTTATACTCCCTAATGCTCTCAAAGAAAGAGCTAGACGTTAATGTAATATCTAATACCTCCTTCCTGATTGAGGTAACAAAAGTGGATTTATCACGAATATTACAGATGGCTAGATTTTATCTATATATATAAAACAAAGTCGTGTTAGTTACACCATTTATAACTCAAGAACGGCTGGACCGATTTTTATGATATTTGGTTTTTTGAAATTGCCTACCTTCAGAATAGCAGAATAGCTATTAAAACAACCGCTAGGTGGCGCTGGAGTCGAGTTATTAGTAAAACCCGTATTTATGGTCCGATTTGCCTCATATATGAGATATGTATTGACAGTAGAAAAAACAATACCATTGCAAAAATAGAGCCGCCAGGTGGCGTTGGAATAGATTTATTGCTAAAAATCGTGTTTATGGTCCGATTCGTCTCATATTCGAGTTATGTATTGACAATAGGAAAAACAATACCATTGAAAAAAGGGCAGCCAGGTGGCGTTGGAGTCGAGTTATTATTAAAAATCGGGTTTATGTTCCGATTATCCTCAGATTCAAAATATGTATTGATAACAGGTAAAAGAATCCTTTCGAAAAACATTTGCCGTCAGGTGGCGCTGAAATTTATGCTCGAAACTATTTCATTATCGAAATATATGAATTCACACATTGATGGTCTTCTGTAATAACGACACAACTCAAAATTCAAAAAATCGAATCCCTTATTACTGTTAAGAGGCTCAAATCTCTAATCCATGTCTGATTCTAACTTAAGTATGTAGTAAAGATTATACATGAATAAGACAACGATTAAAGACATGAGCCACTTAACAATAGTACGAGTTTTTATTTTTTGAATTTTGAATTGTGTCGTTATTGTAGAGGACCATCGATATATTTATGACAGGAAAAGATACATATATATGAATACTTTTGCAAAAAAACTGAAATTCTGTCGGAAACCGCCGTTTACGAACAGCTGTTCCTTATCTATATACATAAAAATGGTGTGAAAAATGTATAGTAATTCATCAATTGAGAACGGTTGGACCGATTTGGCAAACATTTTTTTTTAGTTATTCGTAATTGCCAGGGGAAGGAAAATTTTGGGAAAACCCTCCGGGAAATTGGAAAAATTTAAATTTAATTTTTTTGTATGGAATTTTGTGTGCAATTCCTTCTGAATGGCTTTCGAATGGAAAAATAGAAAATTCTAAGTGGAAAGCTCGGAAAAAGCCGAAAGAACGCAAAAAATTTGAATTTTTTTCGACGAAAGCTTGTAAAATTTCGGATAATTGTGAAATTCGTTGGGATCTTGAATCAATTGGGAACAAATTTCATAACCGATTCGAATGCGTGCTACTTTCTTGGAAAGGTGTTTAGAACAAGGAGTGCACAAAATTTTTATTTTTCCGATAAGTGGCGAATGCATTTGGTTCGTTGGTAGCCTTTTGCCCCAATTAGCATATAGGATTCATTTTTTCCGTTAAGTGGGCCAAGGACCGATCTATTCGAAAACGTCTTATTTATGGTACGATTTGCTTAAAATTTGGCACGTAGGTAGCTTATTGGCCGGGTTAACATAAACGATATTTTTTCTGATAGGTGGACCAGATACCGATCAATTTAAAAAAATCTCATTTATGGTCCGATTTGCTTAAACCGATAACCATATTACAGATATGCGTAGAATAGAATCGGGTCATTGTTTTACAATTCGAAAGGTGTTTGAAGGCGATGCAAACATGCGGGTATTGGCTATTTAACAATGCTTATTACACATGCCAACAAAAATGGGAAAAAGTTGATGTAGCAAATGTTAACGCTATTTTTGCCGAAATGTTGTGTGCTAATTACGAATCCGAAAGCGTTAAGTTTCCAGCAGCTCCAGATTTTAAGAAAAAACGAGGTCAAAGTGTCAAAAAATGGCGTTTTTTTAATATTTGAGAAGCTCTAGCAAAGAATCAAATGGTGGTAGAACCTTCCACTTAGGCTTTGATTAAAGCTAAAATTTCGAATACTATCCTTGCAAGTTCCGGCACCTTTGCTTGATGGTCACTTATAGTCATTTGTTGAACCGGAATAACTGATTTTGGGAAGTTTGAATTCCTGCCACAATTAAGAAAAGGTGTTAGAACCTTCCACGTAGGCTTATATTAAAGGTAGAACTACAGACTACCATCGCTGAAAGTACTATTGTTTCACCTTGCCTTAATGGTCACCTATACTCATTTACTTTTTATCGTCAAAAATGGTGTAAAAATCAATGTTCGCTGTTCAATAAATGACTATAGGTAACCTTAGGGTCAAGGTGCAGCAATGGTGTTTTCAGGGATTGAAGTCAAAAGTCCAAGCCTTAATCTAAGTCTAAAGACTGGTTTTCACTATGTCATATTTTGACGCCAAAATTTGGCAACATATTTTGACACAACTTTAACTCCTTTATCTATACCTTTACCGATAATATTATGGGCCAAAAGCTGACAGATAGCCGATTTAGCAGCGCATGTACGCGACTTAAGACCCATCATGATCGAAATCAATCCGAAATAAACCGCTTTTTGATCCCATTTGACAATGCGTTTTCACTTATTTGACGACAAATTCCACTGAATTTGACATAATGAAAATCAGCCTTAAGTGGAAGGTTCTATCATCTTTTGCTTCACTGCTAGAGCTTCTCAAATTTTGCAAAAACGCGAGTTTTTGATACTTTCACCACATTTTTCTCAAAATCTGGAGCTGATGGACTCTTTAAACGTACGTATTCTTAATCAGCATAAAAAAGCGTATCAAAACCAGCTTCAACATTTGCCGCGTCAAAATAGGTGTTGCCCTGTGACACCTACACTAATTATATTAAGAGAAGTTCCTTCTTTTTATAAGAGGCGATCTCGCGAACGGCTGTACCGATTTTTTGAAATTTTGGACACCTACTGCAGACTTTCGATATATTAAGGGAGTGTGGCATCACCCATACATATCGCATTTTTCATGCCGTATAGCTCTGAAGTTATTTGTGGTAGTGTCCTGGAAATTGGTATAGAGATTTTTGGCTACTGGAAAAGGGACATGGCGCTTTCCAAACATATTGAAACGTTTACCTATCTGTAAATATATACAACCAGAATACAGTGTTTTTTTTTTCTTTTTCATAATAAAATTTTTTTTTCAAATTTTTTATAGAAATATAGTTCATTTTGCATCAAATGGCACCAAATTTTGAGTATGCAGTTTTGTAGTTCACTCAATTTCAGTATCATAAAGTGAAAGTTTTTAATGGCTATAAGATACCTGGTTTTTGAGAATTTTTTCGCTGATGATGTTGCGCATTTTCTTCGTATAACGAATGCGTGAGAGTTTGTATGGGAAAAAATTCCGAAGAGTATCAGTATGTAAAAGACTTATTCTGGTGGCTTAACTCCTCCTAAACGACCGAAACGATTTTAATGATAATTTTTAGTGGCACTGGAGCCGAGTTATTGCTACAAATAGTCGATTCGGAGGCGCCAGGGATCAAAGTTAAATTACTCCCATTTGTCAATCTTATTGTGGCTTATTAACATTTTTGTTTTTAATATTTTTTATTGAGCTTTGTACCACGATTGTTTATTAGGAAAAATTGAAAAAGCAACAAAGTCTAAGCGGTAGAAGTTATAGCAGCTATTTCGGAGATCACCACATCTCCTCATCAGAATTATTTTTTCTAGACTTCAGGAGGGATCGAACCTGCGTAATCGATGTTCAAAGTCAGAAGCGTTAACCACTGAGCTATGTACATCCCGTAAACTCTTGTTGCTAATTCATTTTCCTTATTCCACCAACTACTATCAAGTGCAGCTAATTTGCCGCTATTTAAACTCGACAGCGTGGTTGTTGCTTAGATGTTGCTTTTTCAATTTTTCCTAATAAACAATCGTGGTACAAAGCTCAATAAAAAATATTAAAAATAAAAATGTTAATATGCCACAATAAGATTGACAAATACATAGTTTAGGAAGAGCCTGCCTAAAACTATACAAAACAAGTAAGACAGTCTAAGTTCGGGCGCAGCCGATCATTAAACACCCGGCGCAAATATTAAATATATGTTTTTTCACCTTTCCGAAACCTACCGCTAGATGGTAAGCCGGGGTGTATCAATTTTGAGCAGAGGTGGGCACTACCACAAACAAGCGTGAGCTAAAAGTGAGAATGTGTTAGTGTGCCTAATTCATTTTGCATGCTGTTGTGTTCTCTTCGCTGCTCTCCCGCTTGTATACGTACACGTGACGCTTACGCTCTTTTAGCACCTGCTAACTCTCTGCCCATGCCTGATTTTGAGTAAATTAGCGTCCTTCAATTTCGAAATATTGAAGTTTCAAGCATTTCTGAAATTTACCGTTATATGAAAAGCGGCCGTAATTTTAGTCCGATTTCAATAATTTTCAATGCTTTGCTTTCATGTGGCAAGCACAATAACCACACCGAGTTTGGTACAAATTGGTAGAACGGTTACCGATATACATATATGTGATCATAAGTGGGCGGTGCCCCGCCCACTTTCCAAAATTTTACATTAAACGTATTTCTTGGTAAATAATTGTTGCAAGCATCAATTTCGAATAAATTAGCTTCAATATTTACTGATTTATCGAAGATTTTGTATTTCCTAAGATATACACATGTAACCATAAGTGGGCGTGTCTACGCCCATTTTCCAAAAATTTATAATATTCTTATTTTTCGTCTGAAAATTATTGCAAATATCAATTTTGAGTGAATTAGCTTCAGCAGTTACTAAAATATCGCAGTTTTCGTATTTCTGGAAATTACCGTTATATGGGAAGTGGGCGTGGTTATTGTCCGATTTTTTAAATTTTCGGCCATTTAGTATGCTGTGTCAAGACCAACAACTGTGGCAAGTTTGGAAGAAATTGGTGTAGCGGTTACCAAGATATACACATGTAACCATAAGTGGGCGTGGCTACGCCCATTTTCCAAAAATTTATAATATTCTTATTTTTCGTCTGAAAATTATTGTATATATCAATTTTGAGTGAATTCGCTTCAGCAGTTACTAAAATATCGCAGTTTTCGTATTTCTGGAAATTACCGTTATATGGGAAGTGGGCGTGGTTACAGTCCGATTTTGCTCATTTTCAATACCAACCTACCTTGGATTAAGGGAAACCGACACACCAAAATTCGTTGAGATATCTCAATTTTTGCTCGAGTTATCGTGTACACGGACAGGCGGACAGACGGACGGACAGACAGACATGGCTTAATCGATTCATTTTTTCATCCTGATCATTTATGTATACATTTGTCTGTATCTATCTCGATTCGTTTTGGCTGTTACAAACAACCGTTATGTGAACAAAATTAATATACCCTTGTGCACAAGTGCGCTCGGGTATAAAAAGAAAATAAGCAAATGGATGTATAGAATTGACAACACCAACCACGCTGTCGAGTTTAAATAACGGCAAATCAGCTGCACTTGATAGTAGTTGGTTGAATAAGGAAAATGAATTAGCAACAAGAGTTTACGGGATGTACATAGCTCAGTGGTTAACGCTTCTGACTGTGAACATCGTTTACGTAGGTTCGATCCCCGCTGAAGTCTAGAAAAAAGAAGTCTGATGAGGAGATGTGGTGATCTCCGAAATAGCTGCTATAACTTCTACCGCTTAGACTTTGTTGCTTTTGCAATTTTTCCTAATAAACAATCGTGGTACAAAGCTCAATAAAAAATATTAAATTACTCCCGTTAAATCAACCATCAGAACCATTGCGGTCCTTGCTTACGGTGACTAAACAGAATGTGGACCAATGATACTGAGGATATGCCTTGATGAATGATGAATGAGGATATGCCTT
>NW_023458558.1:78873980-78883773 GCF_013731165.1 Rhagoletis pomonella | reverse complement strand
TGTCGACCACAAAACCAAACGTGAAGGTGAATTGCTGGCGAAAACGTTGGACCAAATGTTCCAATAAAAAAAATAATTTTGAGCGGGACGAAGTTTGCCGGGTCTGCTAGTAATAGTATAAAATCAAGTAACAACTCACCCCTGGAGTTGATGTCTGTAGATCCCCATACCGCATGATGCGCATTTGCATCGGCCCCGATAACTATGGAAAACTTCCTCGAGTTAGCCTCTTTCACCACGTCCAGAAACCGAGCGGGAGGGCAGTCTTGGCGATCGTAGGCCATGTAACTACTGACCAGCCAGGGTGTTGTGGATTGGCTTTCCACAGCGATGCTCACCATATCTTCATCGCTGAACTGTGTGAGTAAATTATAAGAAATACATTTTTGATTAATATACATGCTCTGATCTTACCTGCCACAGGGGCCGACACTATGCGGCAAGCATCAGAGTTAAGTCCACAACCCTGTGCTTAACAACCCAGGGCTCTGGGACAAAAACTAGCTCCTCCCCTCTATCACTGAGGTGCAGGAGCAGAGCTGCAGAAGCTGCTTTAGAGTGATGAAGGTTTATTTGTAGACCTTCATCCACAACTTATAAAATTTCGTCCCCGTCCATCACTTCTGGCGGGATTATATCGAACGCCTCAACGATGGTATCATCGGCGTCCTCTGAATACGACTTCAGAATTAGGTTCCCGAACTCCTCGTCCACCGGTTAAGTACCAATCCGTCACCAGAAACAGATTGCGTATCACTATCTGTTTCCACTGCCGAGTCTGACCTTACCACCGGGCAAGTGGCCTCGAGAACCTCCTAGACCTCTTGGTTAGAAGCAGGACCGCTCAGGCTTTTTCTGCTCCAGATATAAGGCCGCCTTGGCGGAGGATTGTCAGAATCGGGTTCACCCTCGGTGTTCCCCGTCTCTGTCATTTTACCCTCATTCCCTTTTTGGGTTTTGAGAATAATGGAGTAAAAGCTGTAGCTAATTATTCCCTTACAGTCAGCAAGGATTGGGAGAGACTCATTGTTTATCACCAAGGTGATGTAACGTTGCTGCTCTCTAACCTCGCTGACCTTCACTACTTTCCAATCAAGGGCTGGTAGTGCATCATTTGAGATCTGGATGATATCCAGAATCTCCTCAGGACTCGAGGGTTCCTCTGGAACCCAGGCTCTGGCTCGCGGCTTACAAGGGATTTCGTCCCTGTGCACTGCCACCAAGTCAGCGCTGGGCCACGGCTTCCCAAGAGAAGAAATTGCTTCCTTATAAAGTCGCGCCGACCGTTCATCAGCGCAGGAAACTAATTTGATGCGGCCTTGCTAGAGACCAGCATCGCGGACAGTTGGCGCAAGGCCAGGATTTTTCCGGAGAATCTCCTTGTACACCCGGCAGAGACCCACCAGGACGGACCTCCAGTGGTCGGCCGTCAGGTGGGGTGCCCCATATACATAACTGCCAGGATAAAGTGGTCCTTGGCCACATCGTTGAAAGCCCTCAAAGCCCTTGAAGGGTTAAGAGGGCTGTTGGCGTTAGAGGTTTTGGGCCTCTTAGGAGCAGCATCCATGTTGTCTGCTGATCGCTGTCTTTTACTGCCCAGCTCCCTAGGACGAGAGTGAGTGGAAGCAAGTTTGTTGGCGGCATTTCCTTCCTGAAGTCGCTCAGGACTTTCGGAGTGAATGCCTCTCGCCCTCTCAACCACTTCCCTCATACTCTCGGGAACCGGGTCATTGCCGAACTTCCTCAGCAGTCTAGAAGCGGCTCTTCTGTCCCGCTTCGCCCTGACTGCTGGTCGGACTACTTTTTTGGTCCTCGAACCACTGGGACCTGGGGCGCCTTTGCGTTCATCCGACTACTTACCCTCAAGGGGCTTGCGATCGGTGGTGCTATCCTAGCAGGACTTCCGGGTGCCAGCATCGCCTTCACCCGGTGCCGCTTAGGAGCTACCCTCAAGGGGTGTACTCTCAGCTACCTGAGGTGTGGACGACTGGCACGAGAGGTCAATTGGCCGTGCAGGCTCCGCTTGCAGCCCAGACGCCAGTTGGTCACTACCCACCAGGGGTTTGTTGCTACTGACGCCGGGCGCAATATTCTGTTTAGTTAGCCGTTTAGGCTCCTTCGAGACCGATCCAGCGGCTGCCGAAGATGTCGTCTTTAGATAGACTTTAACGCCGTGTCCGTCGGCGGCATTTTTACCCGTGCAGAGATCCGGGGCTAAATTTTTTGAATTCATTACAACTGGCTCGTTGGTCGCCTACTGAGCCGAAACCGTTCGGCGGCCGAACATATGGGTAAGGAAAAAACGGTCGGCTTCAGCAGAGCCCCGTGCTGAGGTAAGTCCACCGTTATTCCCTGAGGCGCCGTTAGAATACAGTCGGAAAGCCCCCTGACTGCAAACCATCCAATGGGCACGGTGACGCATGACGCCCTGGATCAGGGGGGCGTTTTATACTTACTGCCATGTACCCCCTAGAAATAGCCTAAGTATGCCCACCCCAGCCCCCTTGGGCGAGCCCGTACGGCCTACCACTAGACCTAGACGAGGCAGGGAAGTTTATACCTCGGCCTTGGCTAGGTGCTGCCTGCTTGCACCACTGCGGCCATAGGAGCAAGCCTACCTTGCCACAGCGGTGTAAGCACCGATGCCCATTGCCTATTCGGCACACGCTTGGAGGATATATCTAGGAGGATTTCAAATATTGTTTAGCAAAATCTTACAGATGTACCCATCAGGGATCTAAAATAATAGTTATGTTCGAAGTTTCTATTCAAAAAGTCCGTCGGAAAGACTTGGTCTTTGTATTGTATCACTTATTTACTTATCATTGCATATTTCGCTATCATTCATAGAACAAATGGCAGATAGTTTGTTTATATGTACAGTATACATGCATATACATATATAAAACATGTTTATTTTAACGGTTACAATCAAACAAAATACATAGAAATAAAATTTTAACATTTTGTTTTGATCTGCAACAATTTTTATTGAGGATGAAGGAAATGTGGTGGTAAACAACAACAATTTGTACGTATTTAGTACAAGTTATAGCTGCTATTCCGGAGAACACCACATCTCTTCAGAGTTCTTCATTCAGCTCAGTGGGACTTGAACTCGCAACTCCGGCGTTGAAAACCAGTGTTCTTACCTACTGAGCAAAGTTCGCCATATAAACTGTAGTTGATTTATGATCCAAAAATAAAGGTAATATTTTAACTTTATTGGCTGAAAAACTAAAAGTCAAATTGTAACTTTTATTTTTACCGAAAAAATAAAATTAAAATTTGGAAATACTTTTGAAATCACGTGTACATGCATACATATCGCATGTTTACTAATATTGAGAAGTAATTCAAAATTTTCGTTTTTGGAGATTTCATCATGCAAATAATAAGCTTGATCAGGAGAATATGTTCAGTATAACAGATAACGCATACCTAGATCAAAGGGCGACCAACTCAAAAAAAAATTAGGGCGATTTTTTTGCATAAATCAATTCATAGCACTTACATTCAATTAATGGCGAGATTTTTTTTTTCATGATTATATACGTTAACTAAAAGACTACTGTTTTGTATTAATTGCGTTTAATCTGTATACGGTTGCCAGACGTACTGATTTTATCAGTACAGTAATAATTTTTCAACTCTTGTACTGATTTTATTCATTGCTTCAATCAGTACGCTAATGTCCTGATTTTTCAAAATTTGTACTGGTTTGTACTGAATTTTCAATTCAAACAAAATACTTTAGGATTTTCTTAAGATTTTCACATAACGTTGGAACTTTCTTAAACTGTACTTGAAAAAGTGAGAAGAAAATAATTTAATTATAGTTGGCATGTTTGCGATAATATTTTATATGCCTAAGAAATTAATACAAGAAAAAGATCAATCATTTTATGGGCAAATCGGGCCGTTACATACCAGTTGCGATAATATGATAGAGCTTAAATTATTTTAAAAGTAGGCTGGCATTCTTTTGTCGAGTGATGTTAGTTATCTCGAAAATACCGTTCAGTTTAATAACAACAAATTTTAATATTCTAAATTTCTGACATTGTAAGAGTTTTGCATACTAGACATAGGGCTGGTTTCTCCACCTCAACTTAGTTTAGCCAATTTTTTAGAATTAGTCAAGAACAAGCTGTGTAAAAAGTAGGCTAACTTTTGACTTAAGTCCAAAAAATAGCTAAACTAAGTTAAGTTGAGTTGGAGAAACCCAGCCCATAGAAACATAGCCCATAGTTGAAAAAATTATTTAAGCCATGAGGAAATATAGATCAAGTCCTTAAAAGCGGTACTTTTTCACAGTTTGAAAAAGTATTTAGTTTTGTTTTTTTTTTTCAAAACCACTCGAACGAAGCAATTGAGAGGATCTTAAGTACAGAGTTTGTTTCCTGGCGCAAAGAGCGAACCGGCTTCTAATTAAATTTTTTTAAAGTGAACTTCAAATTAAAAGTAATGAATCCTTTGACGGAGGAAATGGGAATGATCTCATTATTGCTATTCAAAAATGTCATAAATATAAAATCATTTATTGGCTCCTGTGTATAATGAAGTGTACACTCATGTTAAAATGAACAACACTTTTATTTTTTATGTATTATATTTTATTTATATACAAAAATGTTGTGTGATAGAAGAACTCTGGCGTTTTCAAGTAGTTTCTGTTACTTAGATTCATAATTTTGATTTGAATAAAAATGTACTGAAAAGTACTGATTTTTTTAGCATGAAAAAGTCTAACATACTGCATGAATGAAACCTACACCGATTTAAAGGATATGATTTCCTCTAATCCATAAATGTTAATCCCGATACATAGGGGGCGTGGCATCTGACATATAGACTAAATGTGAAAACCTCTATATCTCTAAAACCAATTATGCTAGGGAACTCAAACTTAGCACAGATGCATAGATTGTAAATACCCTACTTACGGTGAAAAATGGTAGGAACTGGGAAAGTGGGCGTGGCACTTCCCATACAAACTGAAATTCTCATATCGCTTATCTCTGGAACCGCCTTTGCTGATGTCCTGAAATTTCACACAGCAACATATGTTGTCAATACCGTACCGTACGGGAGCGTGGCACCGCCCATACAAACTGAAATTCTCATATCGCTTATCTCTGGAACCACTTATCCTTACGTCCTGAAATTGGACACAGCAACATATGTTATCAATACCGTACTTACGGTGAAAAGTGTTAGATTTTGGAAAAGGGGGCGTGGCACCGCCCATACAAACTGGAATTCTCATATCGCTTATCTTTGGAACCGCCTCTGCTAACGTCCTGAAGTTTAACATAGCGACATATGTTGTCAATGCCGTACTTACGGAGAAAAGTGGTAGATTTTGGAAAAGGGGGCGTCGCACCGCCCATATAAACTGAAATTCTCATATCGCTTATCTCTGGAACCACTTATGCTTACGTCCTGAAATTTGACACAGTAACATTTGCTGTCAATACAGTACTTATGGCGAAGAGTGGTCGATTTTGGAAAAAGAGGCGTGGCACCGCCCATACAAACTGAAGTTCTCATATCGGTTATCACTGGAACCACTTATTATAAGGTAGTGGAATTTTATACACTTGTAAAATCGCAAGGATCATTCAATTGGGAACCATTTTCTCCCAGATTTTAAAATCGCATTAAATTATAGTTGTTTTATGCAAAAGTTTTTGGAAGAATCAGTGTGTTTGTCTTCCGATAGATGGTGCAGGGATTGAGAGCTATCCAAAAAAAAATCGTATTTATGATCAGATTTATTTCACTTTTAGAACACATATTAGTGACATAACCCCTTCTGTTGTAGACCTTCAAGATACTTTCTCAACCGTTAACGATTCTGATGAAAAAAAGAAAGATTTTGTGCAGACGGGGGCAATTTAGTTTTTAACCTCCAAGAGGCTCTCAGACAAATATAATCGAAAATATATAATATTTAAAGTCCGAATTGGTATATGTTTGACATATTAGTCAGTGAAGAACATCTCATCTATATGCAAATACATATGCATATTTTTTATAAATGAAAATCCTTTTTCGGTCTAATTTCAAAAGCTACTGAAGAAATTTGGAGGAGACTTGGTAGAATTAGCATTAATCAATCCGGTATTAACGTTCATAATTCCTATTTAAGTTTTCCTGTAAATTCGCTATAAATTATGCTGGTGGACTTCAAAATAGTAATTCGCCTAAAGAAGTTAGTATTGGTGACAGATAAAATTCAAAAGTGTATGAAAAAGATGTCGAATTTCGACAACTGGGCGATACTAGTAATTTTTAAATAATCCACTATATTTTTAAACTAGCAATATCTTCACCTGAAATGCAAAAGGCCGTAACTAAAACAAACCCACAATTCACTTTATGATTCATTATGATGCATTTCACCAATTAACAAGTGCACATTGTTTCACGCAAAAAAAAGTTGTTAGTTAAGGCTTTTTGGATAACAGGTCACGATGTTAATTACGGCTTTTTTGCATCCTCATCCGTGGTGAAACAAAACGTACTTCAGATTCGTGTTCATCGTATCAAAACATGTATATAAGGAAAGGATAGTCTGATCCGACGGCTGTTCACGGCTGTCCTACAGCCACACACAAAAGTGTAATGTACTGTTGACAGGAATACCGTACCGCCTGTATTTTGTTGCACTGAGTACGAATCTGAAGTCCATTTTCCCTCACCATGTCAGGATCTTTTTCTAACCTCTACAAACTTGCCTGTCACGTAATATCCGCTATTTTTCTTGGGGTTAGAAAAAATCCTGATGGGATGGAGCAAAACGGACTTCAGATTCGTGTTCGGGGCACCAAAAGACATGGGTAGGGTATTCCTGACAAATGCAAGATTGGGCATTGCGAGGGTCCGTTGTTCAATTCTCAAGTGTCAAAAAGTGTTGTAAAGGAAAATGAAGATTAAAAAATAAAAAATTACACTCTAAAAAGTGCATGTAAAACTACTACCGAAAAGCGTTTTTTTTTTTTCAACCGGAATCTGTTCAGGTATACGCACATGATATTCAAGATTTGATTTTGAACATAAGTTGTATAAAATATACACATGAACTGTTTAAAATTACAAACATTTTGAAAGTAAAAATATATTTTTCACAAATAGAAAAATACAAAGTGCTAGGGGCGCACCCATAGGGAATATGTTTTGGGGGGAGGGGGTTTATGCTTCTAAATATATATCATCAGAAAATACTGAAAATTCGCTCTTTAAAATACATTCATGCAAGTTTTATGTACAGTATATAATAAATAAATATACTCTTTAAAGTTTCATAAATTGCATTTTATTTACATAAAATTTACAAAGAACTCAAACACTTTCAACCGGCTTCAAAAAAGGGGAGGTTATCAATTTTTCGGAGTATTTACTCTTCTTTTATGTATGCCACCGCATAACTTTGGACCTCATGAACCGATTCCAATAATTCTTTTTTTTACCGGAAAGATGGTACCCTAAGGCTCGTCCCGTAATTTGGTTCCGATCCGATCATTAAATCATGAAAAAATTAACGGTACTCCGGGGGTGTTTGAACCCCAAAACTCACCCCTTGTGTGTGCTAATGCTTAGTGCTCATATTTACTCAATTTTAAACACTTTGTGTGTAGTTTTTCTCTACGTGACAAATTTGGTATGTAAAAGCAAAGAGACAGTGTTTAATTTTGCACACATAAAAATTAATTGTTGGGTTTTATTTTTTATTTGCTCAAGAAATGATTTTTATTTTCGATTAAAAAAAGCTTATGGTTATTTCGTTTCTTACAAAAAAATATTGCCCCTCCCCGGTGGAAGATGTGTTTGATGTTACACTCAACCCTGTAAAAAGGCATGTTTTTGCCTTCTTGTCCTTGTCTAGCTCACACATTTCATATTGTTATCGTTTTAAGCAACCATCTGACAAAGCTTCACAGGGCAGAGAATGTGCCTTTTTTGCCTTACAAGAGTGTTACATTTTAAGAAGCGAACACATAATTTAGTTAGAATTAAACACGAAAAGAGAAAGGGGCAATCAAAAGGCAATTTTTTTTGGTAGAAACGAAGTCACCATTAGAAAGTATAACTCGAAAAGTAATGACTTTTTCTGATCAAAAACTAAATAAAATTTATTAAATAGTATTTATTTTATGAAAAAATAACAATTCACATAACAATCGTTATTTCAGAGTGAAAAAATAAACTCGAAAAATTAGTTTTAGATATTTTTTATGAAAAAATCTAACTCGATATTTGATTATATTTTTCTGAACTAGCGCAGAACTAGCTCTTTAAGAGCGGGTACTGGTTCTCGATCTATCCCAACGCAATGCTTTCAATTGTCTCTTTTTACATGGCGATGTCCTACGAAGTGGAAAATGCCACCTCTGCAGAACTTTCGAACTAGTTCTGAACTGGTTCAATTTTCGTCAGTTCTGGGACAATAAGTTTTTTATGAGAAAAAATTTTAAAATTAGATTTCTGGATATTTTTTCTTTTCTGAACTGTTTCCATTTTGGACAGATCTGCAACAATAAGTTTATTATGAAAAAAATTTGATTATTCGATTTTTTGATATTTTTTAATTTTTTAATTTGTTCATTTTATTTAATATTTTTATTCTCTTATTTTATTTATATTAAATTTTATCATTTTCGCTTCAATTTTTAAGCGGCATTCAACAATTTAAATTTATTAAATCTGAAAATCACAACTGCATCCACCGTGATTCGAACTCGCGACCAACGATGTTAGAGTCGGAGGTCTTCCCGCTGAGCTATTTAGTATTGTACGAGAAATGAGAATTTGTGCATTTACTTCTCAACAGAGCGCAACTAGCACACAAAGACCTTCAACTGTCCCGTTCTGCAGCCGTTTTGCACCAGTTCAGAGATAGTTCTGAAATATGTAGTTCGGATCTAGCGCTTTGTCAGACTGTCTCCAAATTTTACTGCAGGGAACATACACATATATGTATGTATGTACGCATGTATATTTGACACATATTATGTGTCCCTGCTTAACACTAATTAATTTTTTAATTTTCTGATGTCTACCTTATCCAATTTTATAGCCTTGTCATTACAATGTTTACAACGTGTCAATGGTGGACCCAGCCATAATAACAACGGCCACAACAGAACTCATTACAGAATAAACATTTGTTGGCAACATCATTAAATGGATCATAGTTGTCTCATGTTCATTCCCAACTCTATTTTCTAACTTCGTATTTTGATGAATCCATCGCAGTCTGCCATAATTTGAAAACCGCCAAGCATAAAATGCATTTGGTACATTTCTAAAATGTAATGCAAGACATGAACAAATTAATAATGAGACACATTTAGCATAGACATCAAAGACGCTAGCAGAACAGCGAGCATCAGGGCAACAACAACTCCAAACTACATACATACATGCATTCACACTAGGGATGCCAAAATATGCGGAAATTATGATCGAGGGATTTCGGGATATTTTTTAATTAATCCCGGGATCCCGGGATTTATCCCGAGACTCACATTCAGACGTAACTTTTATGAATATGAGTAAAAATTCAATATCTGAAAGTATTTAAACATACCATGAAATAAAACTATTTAAAATTTGCGATAAACTGATTGTAAAATTCAAATATTTTTTAATAAGCACAAATCTTTGCGTAATACATTGCTTAAATAGCATTTAAAAAACCATTATTATTATTATTATTATTATTATTATTATTATTATTATTTTTTTTTTCGTAGGAGAGGGAAATGCTTTATGCACTGGCCGGGGG
>NW_023458558.1:78865853-78873880 GCF_013731165.1 Rhagoletis pomonella | reverse complement strand
TGATACTGAGGATATGCCTTGATGAATGATGAATGAGGATATGCCTTCTGCCCACCACAAAACCAAACGTGAACGTGAATTGCTGGCGAAAACGTTGGACCAAATGTTCCAATAAAAAAATTCATTTTGAGCGGAACGAAGTTCGCCGGGTCTGCTAGTATTAAGTAAAAAAAATCCCTCTCCTGTCGATACAGAGTATATTAGAGAAAATCTCGTCAAAATCCATTCAGTAGTTTTCGAGATTACCGCGTACAAATAATCTCGACTTTCCTTTATACTATTTATTTATAGATTTAAAAATACTGTCGTTGTTATCTCATTGTAATTAATGGTATATTTTGTAAAAAAAAAACTGAGAATGAAGTGTTAAACGTAAGTAAAGTAAAAGTTATTTTGGGAGAATACCATTCAAAATAGTGGAATTTTTTTCAGGAATTCAGGGGGAATCAGCCTTAAGCAACTCCACCCCTGGCGGCAATACTCGCAGTGGTTCTTGTCTTCATGCAATTCCATTTGTTGTTTTTGTTGGTGGTCTGAAACTATCGATGGCACTATCCACACTATCGATGGTTTTTAACTATCGTACTACCATCGATAGTTTTCAACACTACCGATAGTTTTTGATAGGTTTTGTTTTTCTTACATTATTGTTTAATCGCTTATTGTCACATTGCATGCGCATTCGACAAAACCTGGCAGCACCTTTTAATGAAAGATAGTTCGGCCGCGTACATTTACCAGCTTTTTCTTGTTTCAGCGTGTGCTTTGATAAGCGAAAAATATAGATAGATTCGTGAAAAGCACTGAAGAAGTTAAATATCTGATATTAAATGAAATAAAATAACTGATATTGAATGATAAAATATCCGATATTGAATGAAATAAATATGTAGCTCTAAAAAACTTAGATTTTTATACCCGAGCGCACTTGTGCACAAGGGTATTATAACTTTGTTCACATAACGGTTGTTTGTAACAGGCAAAACGAATCGAGATAGATATAGACAAATGTATACATAAATAATTAGGATGAAAAGAGAAATCGATTAAGCGGTGACTGTCTGTCCGTCCGTCCGTCCGTCCGTCCGTCCGTCTGTGCACACGATAACTCGAGTAAAAATTAAGATATCTTAACGTAACTTGGTACGTGTACTTCGTTCGGGCGTAGGACGGATGGTATTGAAAATGGGCAAAATCGGACAATAACCACGCCTACCTCCCATATAACGGTAATTTTCAGAATTACGAAAACTGCGATATTTTAGTAACTACTGAAGATTATTCACTCAAAATTGATATTTACAATAAGTTTTGGACGAAAAATAAGAATATTATAAATTTTTGGAAAATGGGCGTAGCCACGCCCACTTATGGTTACATGTGTATATCTTGGTAACCACTGCACCAATTTCTTCCAAACTTGGCACAGTTCTTAGCCTTGATACAGCAAACTAAATCAGTAAATATTAAAGCTAATTTATTCAAAATTGATGCTTGCAACAATTCTTTACCAAGAAATACGTTTATGGTAAAATTTTGGAAAATGGGCGTGGCACCGCCCACTTATGATCACATATATGTATATCGGAAACCGTACTACCAATTTGTACCCAACTTGGTATGGTTATTGTGCTTGCCACATAAAAGCAAAGTGTTGAAAATTATTGAAATCGAACTAAAATTACGGCCGCTTTTCATATAACAGTAAATTTCAGAAATGCTTGAAACTTCAATATTTCGAAATTTAAGGACGCTAATTTACTCAAAATTGATACACCCCGGCTTACCATCTAGCGGTAGCTTTCGGAAAGGTGAAAAACATATATTTAATACTTGCGCCGGGTATTTAATGTTCGGCTCCGCCCGAACTTAGACTTTCTTACTTGTTTTTTTTGAAACTAGCAACGAATCCTTCTCATCCTTATGAAGTTTTGCTTTGCTTTAAAGACGTATACTATTTTATTCAAAGTTTTGCAAAATTCTTACAGAAACTGGCTATGAGAAGTCTTTTTCCTCTCCTGTAAAATTAACAATTAAAAAAGTCAAAGTTAGATACCCGGTGAAATTATTAAATATATAGTTTTTTCACCTTTCCGAAGACTACCGCTACATGATAAGTAGGGGTGGTTTTATCCCTATTTCAAACATCTTCGATAAACTGGTATACAGTATATTTTGCTTAGCTGCCCTTCCTTCTTTGCACGAAAAAGTTGTACGCTTAACCGGAAAAAGCACATAAGCGAATTTTCTTTAGTACTTCAATGAGGAAGGTATCGAACCCCTATGAAACCAAATAATGGAGGTGCAGTTACCACGCGTAAATTACTGCAAGCGATTTTTTTTCCGAATGGTATCTAATATCTATATAACTACATAAAATTATAGCCGTTTTCGTTATTCTGCGAGATGAGCAAAATAAATAAAAGCTTGTAAAATTAGGGTAAGTGTAGAGCCAGTGCAGTTAAAAGTAATACTTTCTTAGATAATTGATAATAGTTGCATAATTTTTAAGGCAAGTATCGCTAATGTGCAGGTATGTTGAATGCATCTATCGGAGAAATTTCTTTATAAATGTTAAAAATAATGCCGATGATGCTCATTTCGGGGTAGGTATCTTAAATGTGCATTAGACATACAGGCAGCAAAGCAAAATATACTGTAGTTATATGTGGGCGGTATTACGCCCATTTTACAAAATTCCATAATAATATTAATTCTTTTCAAGGGAATGTTTTAGTATCAATTTTGTGTAAATTAGCGTCCTTAAATTTCCAAATATATTCCTGAAATTTACCGTTATATAAAAAGTGGGTGTAATTTTAGTCCGATTTCAATAATTTTCGGCGTTTTGTTTCTATGTGGCAAGCACAATAATCATTCCGAGTTTAGTACAAATTGCTCGGTTACCGAGATACACATATGTGGTCATAAGTGAGCGGTTCCACGCCCATTTTCCAAAATTTTATTATAAACGTATTTGATGCTAAAGAGTTATTGTAAATATCAAATTTAAATAAATTAGCTTCGGTATTTACTGATTTATCGAAGATTTCGTATTTCTCCAGATTACCGTTATATGGGATGTGGGCGTGGTTATCGTCGGATTTTTAAAATTTTCAGCCATTTGATATGCTGTACCAAGGTCAACAACCGTGCCAAGCTTGGGGGAAATTGATGCAGCGGTTACCGAGATATACACATGTAATCATAAGTGGGCGTAGCTACGCCCATTTTCCAAAAATTTATAATTTTCCTATTTTTCGTATAAAAATCATTGTAAATATCAATTTTGAGTGAATAGGCTTAAGCAGTTACTTAAATATCGCAGTTTTCGTATTTCTGAAAGCTACCGTTATATAGGAGGTAGGCGTGTTATTGTCCGATTTTGTGACGTGAAAACGCTACCAAAGAAATACGTTATATGGTATGTCATAAAAATGCTGCCAACGAAATAAGTATATAAAGAAGCGCACAGTGAGAAACATTCTCGTATTTAACTCAATGCTTGAATAGGGGAACCCAACATCCGATTGGGCCACAGCCCAAACCAGATAAACCGGGTTCGTTACAGTTTGGACAAGTCGCGAGTCTACATAAATAGTCGAGTAGACAAAAACAACACACTCAGAATTTTGAATTGACACTCAATATCTTGACCTAATACTGAAACGCTCATTTTCGGCAGGCTGGAGCTTAACCCCTTGTGTAAGCATGTATACGTATATCTATAGTCAAAATAATAATAGTGCGATATTTGATAATTTTTCTTTTGTTGTTTTAAGATTTATTATTAACTGACTTCAAATTAAGGAGAAGGTTATCAATTCATCGGGATATTTTATTTTTTATTAACCGATTTATATAACTATTTTTTTTTAAGGAAGGGTGTTACCTCAAATGTGGTCCCATACTAATTTGGTTTAGATCCGATCATGGCATCATGAAAAAGTTAACGATAATCTTAAATTTTTATATGAGAATTTAAGTCGGTTTTGTTTTTTGCTTAAAAGTTACTTGTTTTTTTATACAATCTCGTTTTATGAGAACAACCATATAAATCAAAATTTCAAACTTTGTACTAAAATTAGAAAAAATCTACAAACTTCAACTAAATTTCATTATAGTTTCAAACTTTTTAATCAGAACTTAAAAAGCATCCGAATATTCAGTTTCATAGCTCATTCAACTTTAATGAAATATGATAAGTGTAAGTTTGAATTACAAATCTTAAAATTCGCACCAATTTTTTAATTTATTTTGCTGGCGGTCATAAGCATTTTCTTCCATTTCAAGCATTTTTATATGGACGATATTATAACTCACAGAGATAACATTAAACTGAAAAATGTTTGCAGTTTTACCACAGGGTTGCAATTTTAGACAAAGTTGTGTATTACAAAACTTGAAAAATGCTTAAGTGGATTTTGGACCGAACCGAATAATTTTTTGGAGTGGTTTCGGTTCGGTTTTGGCATTTCAAAATAAAAATGGTTCGGTTCGTGGTTCGGTTCAAAAACCGGTTTGCAGCCTTGGTATGTTACCGCATAACTTTGAACCACGTTAACCGATTTCTATAATTTTTTTTTTTTTAAGGAAAAGTGGTACCTCAGAGGTGGTCCCTCACTAATTTGGCTAAGATCTGATCATTGGATCATTAAAAATTAACGGCACTCTTAAATTTTTGTGTGAGAATTGAAGACGGTTTTGTTTCTTGCTTAAACATTACTTGTTACTCAAGCATATCGGCCATTTACTTAAAAAAAGGTAAAATAATTATTATCTTTTAATATTTTCTACTTGGATTGTACTTGTAATTTAGGTTTATTTATGCTTAGCGTTCACAGAAAAAAACAAAAAAAGAAATCATAACTATAACAATTTATCGACATGCAGATGACCCTCGAAGACTATTTAAATAATTATCAAGTAATGTTTAAGCAAAAAACACAATCGAATTCAATTCCCATATAAAAATTTAGAACTACCGTTAATTTCTTCATGATCCAATGATCGGATTTAAACCAAATTAGTACCAGGGTTGCCGGTTTGGGCTTTTCCTACCAAAATTAGTAGGTAATAGGATGCTCAAAATTTTTGTAGGTTTCTTTGCTCTAATACCTTCAACAATGACTAGGATGTTGAAATATTTTAAACGGCACTAGAAGAGCGATTCAAAAGCATACCACGTGTTAAATGTACGTGTTTAAGCGCAACTCGAAGAAATTAAAGGCAAACCCGCAGCGCGCATATTTTGCTCCCCAAGCCTGGAGGCTCTTGGACCCGGACATCTGTCAAGCATAACCGTGAGGTTTTTTTACCTTACTTATATATATATATTTAATAAAATATGTATGCAAATGAGCGATGTATAAAAAGTTGACGACGCAGTTTTTTTTCTGCTACGAATTTCCACCTCATTTACTCCGAAAACTTTATTAAAACTGAAAATTATGCAAATTTGTTGCCATTTTTTTCAGTTTTTCGGAAATTAATCGAAATTTTCGGGGGAATAGAAATCAAACGGACCTCATATTCGGATTCAGCGGGTCGAAATACATATCGGTAGGTGCGTCTGGTTAAAACACACACAATATGTACATAATAGCTATTATTCTTACCTGGAGATCTTATTTTAAGTATAAAAACCAGAAAAAATAAATGTATTTAGCTTTGTCAAATGGCGTTTCCTTGATTAAAAGAAATGGTAGGAAAATTGCCATTTTGGTAGGTTTTGGAACCAGTTCTTGGTAGGAAAGAAAGTTTTTCAGTGGTAACCCTGATGAGTACGTGACCACTCCTGAGGAACCACATTTCCGATATAACCTTAACAATATAAGCCAAAGCATACAATTATTTTTACGGTAACCAGGCGATATTTGTGCTTAAAATATCGATATTTGATATTCACGTTAAAACAAAAATCGCGCCGATAATATCGTATCGGAAGAAAAAAATATCGTCAATATCGATATTTCGATATAACATCAATAATGCTAGCGCTAATGTTTTAGCACATTAGCAAAACTAATTCTGCACAGTTCCAGGAATTTAGGCGAAGGAGGGGGGAATTTCGCACATCTGGATCCGGAGGTATGCAGTCGTAAATCACATTGATTCTGGTGTGGTGATTTTCCTTTTTTATAATATAAACAAAAAATGGGGTAACTTTTACACTTTCTGTGTTTTAGCTAAAACTTTCGTAAACGAATTGGCATGTGGAAGTTTGGAAACGCAGACCAACTCCGAAACCAGGCGATTTCGTAAAATGTTATGGCTCTTTCCATGCTTCTCATGTTTAATTCTTTAATAACTCATAGACGGCATTATTTCTGCTAACTTTTTTTTTCGATTTTGTAGGTATAATCCGACTTTTGTAAAGTAAGTATGGGCAAGAATTGCATTTGATTTTCAGCTTATTTGTTGTTCTATAGTGATAAAACGTTCATTAGCTTTACGTAAATATATATATATAATATATAAATATAAATATGTGAAGCGCCAAAACAAATTTTATTTTATAATTTTGGCAACCATTTCATTAAAAATTTAAAAATTGTGTGTTGACTACATGAGTTATACTTAATGTGACCAACTATTTCATAGCTCAAAGAAGTACAAGACCCTATAAAATTTACAAATCAATTTTGTTAATTAGAAATTAAACTTAATTCAATAATAATACAAACTTACACCAAAATTCATACAAAATAAATAGCACTTTAACTGTTTTGTAAATCGAAAGTTCTTATGAAAATGTGACTTTGCAATGCTCTTTAAACTTATTATATTTTTTATGAATATGGCCATTAGTACAAAAAAGTAACAACGGTAAAGTTAACTTTTACTTCCCTGAATTGCATATGGCTGAGATTAGTTTTTCTTAAAAAGAATTGTAAGGATATTATAAATACGAATATTTCATGTATATATGTATATCACCGACCGACAAAATTTAACTTTTTATTTCACCCATGAAAAAATTAACCATTTTTAGAAAGTAGAGAAAAAAAGAAAGTACATTTATGGTTTCTATGGGGGAAAACAACCCATAACAATCCCTATCTCAGAAAGTTTTTCCTCTTTTCCCTTGGCATCTTGCTTTAAAAAAATTAAACACCTTTTATGTTATTATTTTTGTGGCGCAAAAACATTTGCTTCAACAGTGTTAATGAGCTTTATACCACGATTTGTTTTAGAAAAAATGGAAAACGCAACAGAGTCGAAGCGATAGAAGTTAGAGGTGCTATTTCGGAGGTCACCTTCGTCAGACCTCTTTGGCTAGACTTCAGCAGAGATGGAACCCGCATCATCGATGTACAAAGTCAGCAACACTATCCGCTGAGCTAAGCACACCCCGTAAACCCTTAAATACCTTTTCATTTTTGAGAGTCATAATTTATGTGTTGATCTATGACTGAAATGACTAACCTTTTAAATTTTTTTTTTTGTCAGTCAAAGAAAACCAAACTTAATGGTAGTACAAAATATTGCAGATAAGTACATTTGACTGTACTGCGAAGTACGAAGTACAAAGGCTCAAAGGAAGTACATACTGTACTTCCGAAAGAAGTACGGTTGGTCACATTAGTTATACTTGATGCATGCAGACCTGCTGTTTTAGAGTTAAGCGAATTACCAGTAAGGCGTAGCTCAACCAATTACCTTAGAAAAATTAGTTTATTTCTAATTACGCAGCAACTAACTTCAAGTTGATGAATAATCACTTAGCAGCTTCATTGAGATAAACCCAATGCTTACACTTTTGATATTGATAGATATCTTTGCAAGTAGGTTAATATTAGTTGTGAAATCATCTAACTGTGGGCAATTCACTATTCTAGCATGAAAAGTAATTTGTAAAAGAAATATACAGATTTTGCATTGCTTTAACCCAAATGAATTTTAAAGTAGTTGAAATCAAATGAAGAGTCGGACAATCGACTTGCTGCTTGCACACAATTCAAACCAAACATTTGGAAGCTCGTCCCTTTTCTTCTCACCCCTTCTCTTCCACATGCGAGCAGAAT
>NW_023458558.1:78863357-78865753 GCF_013731165.1 Rhagoletis pomonella | reverse complement strand
GTCTGTCCGTCTGTTTGTATGCAATCTAGTCTCTCAGTTTTCGAGATATCCGGATCAAATTTGGTAGGTGGGTGTATTTTTATTATGTATTAATCATTTGTCGGAACCGGAAGAATCGGACCACTATAACATATAGCTCCCATTTAACTGATTGTTCAGATATGAGATTTTTCGTTATAACTTCTCCATTTATGCAGCTACGAACATGAAATTTCGCAGCACTTGCACCCATTATCAACAGAATGCTTACAGTGAAAATCAAAGATCAAAAGATCGGGTCACTATAACCTATAGCTCCCATACAACTGTTTGTTCAGATATAAAATTTTTCGTTATAACTCCTCCATTTATATAGCTGGGAACAGGAAATTCCGCACTGTTTTCAATAATTATCAACAGAAGACTTACAGTGAAAATAGCGAAGATCGGGTCACTATAACCTGCAGCCCCCATACAACTGGTTGTTCAGATATGAGGTCTTTTATCATATCTCCTCCATTTATGCAGCTAGGAACATGAAATTTCGCACCATTTTCACTCATTATTAACAGAATACTTACAGTGAAAATAACAAGGATCGGGTGACTACAACATATATCTTCCATACATCTGATTGTTGAGATATGGAATTTTACTGTAAAACTCCTTTATTTGAACAGCTAAAACCGATAAATTTCGTAAGATATTTTATAAATAATAATACAAAGTCTACTGAGAAAATCTTCAAAATTTATGCTGTATAAGCTTTATCTCCTATAGCACTGATTGTTCAGATACCAGTTTTTGCGATATATCTCCTTTATGTAGGAAACTAAACCCAATAAATTGTGTTACCGGTTTACATACCGATCACATAGCAGTGAAAATCACTTAGATTGGTGCCATATAAAGTATATCCTCCATACCTCTGATGGTTTAGAGGCGATTTTTTATATAAGTATGTAACTCCTCTATCGATGTATGCAGATGTATTCAAAATCAGTAATCTGTCAAACTAAAATTTGCAGATGTTCATGAAAGGTATGAAGCCTTCGGCATAGCCGAAGACAGCGCTGCTCTTACTTGTTTTTTCAATGGTATTGTTTTTCCTATTGTCAATACATAACTCGAATATGAGACGAATCGGACCATAAACACGATTTTTAGTAATAACTCGATTCCAACGCCACCTGGCGGCTCTATTTTTGCAATGGTATTGTTTTTTCTATTGTCAATACATATCTCAAATATGAGGCGAATCGGACCATAAATATGGGTTTTACTAATAACTCGACTCCAGCGCCACCTAGCGGTTGTTTTAATAGCTGTTCTGCTATTCGGAAGGTATACAATTTCAAAAAACGAAATATCATAAAAATCGGTCTAGCCGTTCTTGAGTTATAAATAGTGTAACTAACACGACTTTGTTTTATATATATAGATTAATAGGGTTGCTACCTGTCTAAAAAACTATAAGATCCGCACCGTTGATTGGTTTACAAAAGCTGAGGTGTCAAATGAAAGGGATTGGAATCTAGAAAAGCATACATTTTTTTTTTATTAGGGCTGCCACCTGTTGATAAAATTACTATATTCAATCGTAATAAGCGTAGACATCAGTTCTGTACCGTCACTGTCAAATGAAAAGACTTAGCCTCTACATGCGCAATCATGTATTATTTTTCTGAGTAGGGTTGCCACCTATTAAAAAGCTAAAAGATTTTCGCCGTTCGTTGGATTACAAAATGAGATACCAAACGAAAGTGCATGGCCTTCGCATGTACAAAAACTTTATTATTTTTTCAGTATTTTTTAAGTTTTTTAAGTGGAAACTTACTTACGTAAACGTACATACATATGCATACGTTTAGCGCGTGGCGAAGCCGGCTAGTAGTATATAAAACTAATATTTCTGAGTATATTTCGTAGAACACATCTATGATGGATTATTCCTTAAAGTCATATATTTCTTGATGGGATTTTTGTAATTGTCTACAAGTCGTATTAAAATAAAGAGAGTTATTTTTTTGAAATTTCGTTTTAAGTAAAATTTCCTCGAAACCTATTTCAGATTGCAGTTTTTATACCCGAGCGCACTTGTGCACAAGGGTATATTAATTTTGTTCACATAACGGTTGTTTGTAACAGCCAAAACGAATCGAGATAGATATAGACAAATGTATACATAAATGATCAGGATGAAAAAAGAAATTGATTAAGCCATGTCTGTCTGTCCGTCCGTCTGTCCGTCTGTCCGTCCGTCCGTGTACACGATAACTCGAGCAAAAATTGAGATATCTCAACGAAATTTGGTATGTAGGTTTCCCTTAATCCAAGGTAGGTTGGTATTGAAAATGGGCGAAATCGGATTTTAACCACGCCCACTTCCCATATAACGGTAATTTCCAGAAATACGA
>NW_023458558.1:78862040-78863257 GCF_013731165.1 Rhagoletis pomonella | reverse complement strand
TTCATGCTGCTTCAATGTCAGCCCATGCTGCGAAAGAACACGATTTAAATTTTGTCTTGAAGCATACAGCTAGTTCTCCATCAAAAGCTAAAGAAGTGAGAAAACTAATAGTTTCTGCTGATAAAAAACCAACTCCACTTACCCCTGCAGAAGCATTGCTTTTTATATTGGAAAATAATTTTACAAAACAACAATATGTTAATATGAGAGACTTGAACAATTCACGAAACTGTAACATTTATCCTGCCTACGAAAAAGTGTTGGAGTATAAGATACAATGCCGGCCTGAAGGTCTTATGGTAACACAATCAAAAGCCGACGTTCCTCTACAAAGCTTACTTAACCATATGGCAAAAAGGATTTTATCTTATCAGGAAGAGGTTTTAAATCGCATGGTTGAAGTCAATGAAGTTACGGTCATTCTGAGCTATGGTTTCGACGGTTCCACAGGACAAAATTCATTCAAGCAAATAATTACCGACGAATTTGCCGGAGGTTCTGATAATTCGCTCTTTGTAACGTCAGTTATACCCCTAAAAATAATCACGTTGGATAATGCAATTATTTGGATCAATCGTACTCCTCAATCAGTTCGGTTTTGTCGACCACTTAAGATTGAATTTGTGAAGGAAACAAGAGAACATATTCTAAAAGAAAAACACAATCTGGATCAGCAAATATTAAATCTTACTAACTTAGAATATGTTTTTGGAAACGGTAGAAAAATTACAGTAAAATATGAACTTATTATGACATTAATTGATGGCAAAGTTTTAAACGTACTTACGGGAACAAAGTCTTCTCAGTCTTGTCCAATATGCGGAGGAAATCCTAAGCAGTTTTTGTTAATTAAAAATTTGAATTCATCGCTTTATCTCCCAAAGTATAATACATTAAAATTTGGCATAAGTCCATTACATGCCTGGATTCGATGCTTTGAATTTATTATAAATATTTCTTACAGACTTCAGCTCAAAAAATGGCAAATTAGAAATGCTGAAGAAAAAATTATAATGAAAAAAAGAAAAGCTGAAATTCAAACACAATTTTGGGAAAAAATGGGTCTTCATGTACATAAGCCAAAATCTAATGGTAGTGGATCGACAAACGATGGCAATACCGCAAGGGGAGCATTTTCAAATCCTGAAGAGTTTGCGAATATAACAAACGTAAATCGATATAACTCCCCTATATATCGATCCAACTAGCTGATTTTT
>NW_023458558.1:78860003-78861940 GCF_013731165.1 Rhagoletis pomonella | reverse complement strand
TGCCGACACGGGAACACGCAACATCTGAGAAGTAATCCGCATCTAAATCTGAACCATACTTTTCCGAAGGTTGACTTTGAGCATTATGGATTGTGATTCCGAATGCCAATCGAATTGGTAATTGCAATCTTTTAAATTGAAATGGTGTATCGGTCGGAATCATATTTATTATAAATTTACCTTTGAAAGGCCACGTTAAAATCTTTGCTTACGCTAGTCGCGTGTCGTTGCAGAGTTTTGGCTGATTAATATTCCGCTACATGATAATTGGCACATCTATTTTCAATGTCAGTATGTGGGGTCATCCCTGGATGATCAATCGAGTTCAAAAATTCCGTTGGATAATTAACTGCCTCGTATTTTTCCACAACGATGTTTATCGACGTATATGTATGTTATTTGCTTACTTTGAGTGCTGGATTGAATAACATAAGTGGTATTCACCAAAGTGAGCGAGTGGCCTGGCAGTCTGGTAAAAGAGCCGATCAGCTCAAGAAACGACAGTTGTCAATACCACTTTTGAGTTGATAGGCGTCCTTATTCTTCGTAGCAAGAAAAGCTCGTTCACTGAGCTAATCGTAGTTCCTTTAATTAATTTTCTTAGTTAAGAAACATTCTTTCGATCAGTTCTCCTTTCGATGTTTCTAAGTTATAAATTATAAGACAATGAAATTCGTCTTAATCTATCATTGACTGGCAGCTTTCCATTCCCAATGTCCAGTAATTGTCGCGAGAATACCTCGGCTGCTGTATATGTATGCTCGTCTTGCCACAATATTGACTATTTCAGGCAAGCGTTTATCTCGCCTGCTAGAGCTAATCGAGCCACTCCCTACAATGTTTTCGTAAAATCTCTCCATACCGGATTTTCAGGAAATATTGTGCGTGGGAGTTTCAATTTATATGTTCAATAGTAGCTTAGGAGCTGAATTAGCAATGCATCCACCTGGTAACAATGTCGCAGCAATTCCAGACGAAGCGTTAGCTAAGGTTGTGTAATTTTTTGATCGAACCGATGCAACGCGTTGCTAGAATCAATCTGATAAATAATGTTTTTCTAGTTTCTGCTGGCGCATCCAAGACGAAGGCCCCCCAACTCTGTAATTTATCATTTGCATCTTCCTATTTGGCGCTGTAACCGCATAAGCGATTTTGGACAAGTTCGATAAACCACGCCAGTCGTTTCTATCTGAGCCAACTGACGCCAATTGGAAATGCCACGTGAAGCCAAGTCCTTCTCCACTTGGTCTCTCCATTGTAGTGGGGCCTCCCTCTACCTCTTTTACCACCAGCAGATTGCGAGTTGAATACTTTCAGACCTGAAACGTCGGTTCTTATTCGAACGACATGGCCAAGCCAGCGGACCCGCCGTATTTTCATTCGCTGCACTATGTACATTTCGTTGTAAAGTTCACACAACTCATTGTTCCATCGTCCACGGTACTCCCCGTCGCCAACGCGTAGAGGCCTGTAAATCTCCCTTTAGATCTTTCTCTCGAATACTCCAAGAGCCGCTTAATCGAATGTTGTCATTGTCTAAGCTTCTGCGCCATATACCAGCTCGGGCGTGATGAGTGACTTATAGAGAGCGGTACTTTACTCCCGAAGTGCCTACTCATACCCAAGTAGCACTTGTTGGCAAGAGTGATTCTGCATGGAATTTCCATCCTGACATTTTTACCGGTTTGCTGGTTCCCTAGTAAACGAAATTCTCCACTTTCTCGAAATTATAACTGCCAACAGTGACGTGGGTGCCAAGGCGCAAATGCGCTGACGGTTTATTTGATGACACGAGATACTTCGTCTTGTGCTCGTTTACCGCCAGGCCTATTCGCTTTTCTTCATTATCAACTTGGAAAAGGCAAAACAGACTTCGCGATTTGTGTTTTTTTTTTTTTTTCGTAGGAGAGGGAAATGCTTTATGCACTGGCCGGGGG
>NW_023458558.1:78852579-78859903 GCF_013731165.1 Rhagoletis pomonella | reverse complement strand
TAAGTGTTTTAAAAGCAGCTTAAACTTATAATAATAATAGATTGGCGCTTACACATATGTTAGTGTTTGGCCGAGCTTCTCCTCCGATTTGTGGCGTGCGCCTTGATGTTGTCACACAAAGCGGAGGGACCTACAGTTTTACGCTGACTCCGAACGGCGATTGTATTTTTATGAGAAGCTGTTTTTCATGGCAGAAATACACTCGAAGGTTTGCCATTGCCTGCCGAGGGACGACCGCTGTTAAGAAAAAAAACCGTTTTCTATATTTTTTGATGTTGCTTTGACTAGGGCTTGAACCCAGGAAGCGCGCACTGCTTACCACTACACCACAGCGGCCGACTTAGTTTGCTATATTAAATGTTGAATAATCGTTTTAAGTGTTAAATTTAAATTAAGTTTTTGTAAATGAACTTTTTAAAAGTGTTAAGAGGGAATTATTATAAATCACTTAACTTTAAAAGTTAAAAGCAAATGTTTACGACAAACCAAGAGAAAACTTTCTTTTTAATATTTATTTTAAATTTATATTCATACGATTATACACAAGGTGTTATAAACCTAAAATAGCGTTTTGTAAACTTTAGGTTCATTTTAGTAAACTTTTAAAAAACCTAATTTATGTTGATTTTGCTTGTTGGGGTTATTGTACTTTTTAAAAGAATTATTACATATCGTCACCACCAATGCATACGGCTCACAAACACTTTTTAATTTACATACATAGGAAATGCTTAAAGAGCTGCTCTTTGAATTTTGGTATAGCGCCAACTAACGGAATATATATTTTTCATTAATTATAATATGTGTTTATGTACGCAAAAATAATTCAGTCAACTTCTGTTTAATATTTCTCTTTTTCGCAATTAAAGGTAAAGTTCTCCAGCAGCACTTAAAATTACACCACAAATGGATGTAATATAATATAATAACTATGTTGGATTTTTCAAGCGAAAATCCATCTAAAGCAAATGCGCTACAAGTTCAAGAAGGGAAAGTGGACCAAGAGTTGTAATTGATCTTCAACTGCGCATTGCATCACATTTCTTTCGTTTGACGCTGAGGTTGTAATTGATGCTGATGTTGCCCTTGTTCGCTCGTATTGTAACAGTTGTTGCTGTCTAGTGCACGGCGATATTAGAGACGTGCTGATTAATGGCGGGCAATTACTCAAAATCACCCAATGTAAGCAATTATTTGTCGCACACATTTTAAGTCCTTCCTGTGGAATTTTTAATCCAAACCCGCTTCTTGTCCCTTGATACGATTATTTCATCTACTACGCTCTTTGGTTTCAAAGCAAAGTCAATCAAACTTTATGTATGTATATGATGTTAAATGCATACATATGTACATAAATATACCTATACATGAATATGTTTGTACATATGTATAAACAGAAGAGCATGTTTACGGACAGAGTTGCGAAAGGCGTCGAACGACATATATTTAAATGTTTATATGTACATATTTATGTATGTATCTGAAAGAAGCTTGCTCTCAAGGAGTTCTCTGTTTATAGTTATGCATAAAATTCAATTTCTATTAAGTCTCCAATAATTTGCTTTAATCTAATTTTAGTATCTTCTTAGTTACATTGGTCATTCAGATACACAATGGAACAAGAAGAAATGCCAATTAAATTGTGAACTTTTAAAACCGGAAGGTAAATGAAACTCGGAAACAAAAACGAAAAATTACTTATCTCTGTACACATCGCAGCGCCAGGCACATCCCCCAGTCGCTTGCCCTTTTCAATCCCCTGTTAGACACTAATGTCAAGCGGCTCTTCCTCTGCTCCAGATCCTTGGTTCATGGGTGTTGTTGCAATTGTTTATTGTATTAGTAGCCATGTTGCTGAGTCTCTGTTGCGCCTTTATTGTCCTCGGCATTAGTGCTTCGCTTCGCTGCGCCTCTGTTCACTTCCCACTGCTGCCAACTTTGTAATAGTCTGATTTTGACATTGACGAATTCGAAGCCATTTGTCATCTGTCTTACCCATAAGAATGAAATGGGAAACAAAATAGGACAAAGGAATATAGAAATGGAAAAAAATACACCCCGGCCAGACACTTGCAGTTTGCGATACGAATCCCGGCTCTACCACCCTTTCAGTGGCCATTGCATCCTTGGCAGCATTTCGTCAGACATCAAAAGCGCAATGTTCGATGAGACAAAGAGGTATCTAACGTTTGAGGCAAATGCGTATGTTACTTTTTATGCGAACTAAAAACTTACCCTTCCGGAAATGAGAATGAATTCACTCAGACGTCGCACGGAGGGGTATTAGACTCTAAAAGCTGGCGAAAAATCCAAATTACGAAATTATGATCTGATTGTTGACCACCTCCTTTATACCTTCCAAATATGGTTCCTGCCCCTCTTTAGAAATTCAAAAGAATTTACAAAAATAATTTTTTTCGATATATTTTTCCTAATAATTCATTTTTCCAAGACCTTGATGACGGTTTTTGGTTTTATCTGACGAATAGCTTGCTCGATTTCCGCCTTAAGGGCCTGAATCGGTAATGGATTGTTCGCATAACATCGGTTCTTCACGGCACCCCAGAAAAAGGTCTAACGGAGTCAAATCGCAGCTAGAGTGTAGACAATCGACATCGCGGAGACGATTCCTGAAACCAAAGATCGCCCAAGTCCATGTCTTCAATTTCCGGCCACAAGAAATATTTTAGCGTTTTTTGTAGCGCTCATCGTCCGCTCAAATGGCGTTTACAGCCGCATTTTCAAATTAAAAATCGGCCAATGATCCCACCGCTCCAAATTCTGCACCAAAATGTCACTCCCTAAGGATAAATTAACTTCTCGAACACCTCGTTTGGGTTCTCAAATCGCCAGATGCATCAGCTTTGCTTGTTAACATAGTCGCGGAGATAAAAATAAGCTGCGTCAGAAAAAAAAAATAGTTTTCGAGCAAAATGTTGGTCCATTTTTAACCGACTTCAAAAAAAGGAGGAGGTTATCAGTTCGTCGGAATCTTTTTTTTTTTTTTTTTTATGTTACCGCGTAACTTTGGACCACGTCAACCGATTTCGATAATTTTTTGCATCGGAAAGGTAGTGTCTCAGAGGTGGTCCCTTACTAATCTGGTTGAGATCCGATCAGTGGATCTCGAGATATATATATATTTTTTTTTTTATATGGGAGTTGAAGTCGGTTTTTTTTTGCTAAAAATTACTTGTTAGCTGCTCTAAAGTCAAAACTGAGAAGCTATGACGAAGTTTCGGAGTGACTTGGGAGGAAAAGTGAAGTGATTATCGAAGTTACTTGAAAGTCAAAATTTGGGATGTGGGGTTTTTCGATTAGGTTGTTATTAATCAATTTTTTTTATCACATTAAAAATAATCTTTAATATATAATGTTCCTGTGCAAATTTAGTGTTGGAATATCTGTACAATCAAAATGTCACTAAAGTTGAGGACAGACAATCAAGATTTACAGTTCATGTGAAGATATTAACAATAAAATATAATTAATCGATTATCAATTCAACAACGTATGCACCATATTCACTTAAATGTTTCCTTTTTTCTTTAAAATTTAAGATATATGAAACCTAAAATATAAATATTATTTTCGTCAAATACTTATCGATCAAATATTATATCGATGGTTGAGTGGAAGATCGACCTATCTCGGCAGCCGGTTCGAAAACGCCCTATCTTAGAAAACTTATCAAGAACGCCCTATTTCAGAATTTTATTGAAAAACAACCTATTTCAGAATTTTATTGAAAAACACTCTATCTCAGACTTTTGTTGAAGAACGAATTCGGTTCAAAAGCGCCCTATCTCAAGCGAAAATACATTGAAAATAAGCTGAGGGCGTTTTTGAATCGACAGCTGAGATAGGACATTATTCAACGAAATTCTGAGATAGGGTGTTTTCCAATCGAATTCTGAAGTAGGGCGTTCTTAAAACGTTTTCTGAGATAGAACGATGTTGGAAAATTTTCTGAGATAGGGCCTTTTCGAACTGGCTGCCGAGATAGGTCGATCTTCCACTCAGCCATCGATATAAAAAAGAACATTGAAATTACTTCTCTTTTTAGTAGCTTTTTGCGAAAACTTACTTTTCCATTTTTTTCCGGAGTGACAACCACCGTAACCTAGCCTAACCTAACCTAATTTTCCATACTTACAACTTTACAAGAATTTTAGTAAAATATTGTTGATTTTGGTTAAATAAATGATTTATTTCAAAGAAATGTTTATATTTTGGTGATATATCCAATTTGCGGAAAATGAAGTAAAATGAAGTGACGAGGTGAAGGTTTCCAAAGTGAAGTGAAAAACTTTAATTGAAGTGACAGCGGCAGCACTGGTGTGCAGTGCACAGACTTCACCACTTTTTTGGTAGATCTACCAACTTTTCAGCTATATTTTATTTTCTACCGTTTTTAACACCAAAGGCTAAAAACGACCAATATTTTCCAGAAGGTAAGCAAAAACATTTAAGTGAACGCAGTTTATACGTATGTATGTATATCTGTGTTCGTATGGAAAAGTAGCTTATGTCGAAAGGCTGGCTTTAGTATAAATCGGCATTCGCAGCATACGATTGCGAATGACTTACGGGCGCTAAGCCGTTAAACAACTTTTAGCAAATAAACGTGAAAGAAATAGTTCCGATACTAGCAAGTCAATATTCTTTTTAAGTCTCATCAAAAAATTCCTTGTCGTTTAAAAAATAAAGGGAATGCCGCATTATACTAAAGCCGGCCTTTCGACATAACCCTGCAAACCAAAGTTCCCGAAATCTTAAGGAAGTCGTTAGGAGTATCTCATTTCTGTAACGATTTTTTTACGAATTTTCAAAGAAAATTATATGAAGGGGTTGACACGAACTCGTAAAGAAATTTCTGTACGAAAAATAAAGAAAATTCTGGAAAAATTCTGAAAGATATTCTTCACATAGCAGCATTATTTTCGTTGCTTCACAGATTTTCTTCCGAAATTCCGTAAAAGAATGGAAGTGTGCGTAATTTATTTCATTTTACAAAATTCGCCAAAAAATCGAATTAAATCTTAACGAATTCTTTAAAATTTCTTTACAATGCAGAATTCTCTGAGAAAATGGTTTGCAGGGAAGCTACTTTTCCATACGAACACAGATATATTTTGTCATCGAAAATACATAAAATAAAAATGAACAAGAAAAGAAGTATAAATTTGGGCGAAACCCAAATACCCGGCGCAGGTATCATATATCGTCATTTCACCTTTCTCTAAACTACCTTTGCTTGATAATCAGGACTGTTTTTTCCCGATTTCAAACGTTTTCGATACTATGCTGAGTTAGACTTAATGATATAATTGAACCAAGCTTGGTAGAAAGTGGTTACCGAGATAAACTTTTGTAGTCATGAAGTAGGCTGTGCCACATTTATCAGCAGTCTTTTTTATACCCGAGCGCACTTGTGCACAAGGGTATTATAACTTTGTTCACATAACGGCTGTTTGTAACAGGCAAAACGAATCGAGATAGATATAGACAAATGTATACATAAATGATCAGAATGAAAAGAGAAATCGATTAAGCGGCGACTGTCTGTCCGTCCGTCCGTCCGTCCGTCCGTCCGTCTGTGCACACGATAACTCGAGTAAAAATTGAGATATCTTAACGAAACTTGGTACGTGAACTTCTTTTGGGCGTAGGACGGATGGTATTGAAAATGGGCGAAATCGGACAATAACCACGCCTACCTCCCATATAACGGTAATTTTAAGAAATACGAAAACTGCGATATTTTAGTAACTACTGAAGATAATTCACTCAAAATAGATACTTACAATGAGTTTCAGACGGAAAACATGAATTTTATAAATTTTTGGAAAATGGGCGTAGCCACGCCCACTTATGGTTACATGTGTATATCTTGGTAACCGCTACACCAATTTCTTCCAAACTTGGCACAGTTGTTGGCCTTAGTACAGCATACTAAATGGCTGAAAATTTAAAAAATCGGACAATAACCACCTACCTCCCATATAACGGTAATTTTCAGAAAATCGAAAACTGCGATATTTTAGTAACTACTGAAGATAATTCACTCAAAATTGATATTTGCAATGAGTTTTAGACGAAAAATAAGAATATTACAAAATTTTGGCAAATGGGCGTAGCCACGCCCACTTATGGTTACATGTGTATATCTTGGTAACCGCTGCACCAATTTCTTCCAAACTTGGCACAGTTGTTGGTCCTGGTACAACATACCAATTGGCCGAACATTTCTAAAATCGGACAATAACCACGCCCACATCCCATATAACGGTAATTTCGAGAAATACAAAATCTTCGATAAATCAGTAAATATTGAAGCTAATTTATTCAAAATTGATGATTGCAACAATTCTTTACCAAGAAATACGTTTATGACAAAATTTTGGAAAATGGGCGTAGCACCGCCCACTTGTGATCACATATATGTATCTCGCTAACCGTTCTAGCAATTTGTACCAAGCTCGGTATGGTTATTGTGCTTGCCACATAAAATCAAACCGTTGAAAATTGTTGAAATCGGACTAAAATTGAGGCCGCTTTTCATATGCTTGAAATTTCAATATTTCGAAATTTAAGGACGCTAATTTACTTAAAATGTATACACCCCGGCTTATCATGTAGCGGTAGCTTTCGGAAAGGTGGAAAACATATATTTAATACTTGCGCCGGGTATTTAATGTTCGGCTCCGCCCGAACTTAGACTTTCTTACTTGTTATTGTTAAGAGATTGTTGTTACTATTAACTTGGAGTAAATTAGCGTCCTCAGTTATTGAAATATCGGAGTTTTCGTATTTCTGAAATTTACCGCTATACGGAAAGCGGGTGTATTTTTAGTCCGATTTGAATAAATTTTTAATGAGTTGCTTTTCCGTACGAAGGTTATTAAATGCATCGACTTTGGTAGAAATTGATAAATCGGTTACCGAGATTCACATTTGTGGTCGTAAGGGGGCGGCGCCACGCCCACTATCCAAAAATGTATAATAATCTAAATCTCTGCTAAGTGGTTATTGCAAACATCGATTTTAAGAAAATTAGCTTCAATAGTTACTGATTTATCGCAGTTTTCCTGTTTCTGTAAATTACCGTTATATGGTAGGTGGGCGTGGCCATAGCCAGATTTCAAATATTTTCAACAGATTTCTTAGCTAGGCGCTAGCAAAGGCTCGAACCGGGCTTGGTAAGGATTGGTGAAGAGGCTACTGAGATACAGCATTTCATCATAAGTTGGCGGGGTCACGCCCATTTTTCAAACATTTCATAATAATAATATTTTTTACCAAAATGTTACCAATCTGCATC
>NW_023458558.1:78847005-78852479 GCF_013731165.1 Rhagoletis pomonella | reverse complement strand
TTCCTGCATTTTTTTCAAAAATACCGTTATATGGGAAGTGGGTGCGGTTACAGTCCGACGTGGCTCATTTTCTATACCAACCTACCTTGAATAAAGGGAAACCTACATACATACCAAATTTCGTTGAGATATCTAAATTTTTGCTCGAGTTATCGTGTACAAAAAACCGTTATGTGAACAAAGTTATAATACCCTTGTGCACAAGTGCGCTCTGGTATTAAAATTAACTCTGATCATAACCAGTTTAAAAGTGAAATTGTATCACTATCAGCTGTTTATGTAAATATTTGTTGTTTGCAATGTGTTTGTGGGGATACTGCCAAACGGATGTGTTACAAACTTCAAGCAATTTAAATCAGCGATGGGACTCTGTACGCGACTATACCAAATGTATAGAAAGCTTAAAAGAGCTTTGCCCGCGGGCAAGGCGGTTCCCATCACCGATTTAAATCTACTTTTAATGGAAAAAATTTGTAGCGGTGAGTATTTAATTAATTGAGATTAAGTACTTCGGTAGCGAGAGTTCGCCTTTTAAATTTGAACTGTATGGGAAAGAAAACAGATTTATTTCATTCGACTTGATTTGAATTTCATTCGACCAGGGATGTCGCGATACGGGTCCAGTTTTATGTATAGGGTTTTTGTCGAATGTTTTATTGACGTGAAGTGCAATTTTGTTTTATAAAAAGATTTAATTTATACCAAGGCGAACTGATGTAAGGTGATTGTAGGAGTACTTACAAAAACCAAAATTACAATAGCAAATTTTACACACAAAGACAGTCAGAATTGCAACAAAAGTACAACAAATATATGAATTCACTTTAATTTATCCTATATGAGTAAAAATAATATAATATTTAGCTTTTAAAAAATCTACCATTTTTTCGAAGTCCGTGCATTGGTCGTGTGGCTTCATTTGCTGAGTCAATTGGACCTTGTAATCGAATAATATAAGGTCTTTGTCCAAAATTCACTTTAGGTTAATGCGTGATATGTTGAGTGTTTGCGATTGATGGCGACGGCGGGGACCGTGAGTGTTGTCCGCTAGCATGCCAGTTTCAATAAATGCACTGTTTGTGCTGCACAACATTAGGTTTGTATAGTAACTTCTCCAGTAAAAGCTTGCAGCGAGAGCGTAAAAGCAAAATAGAGCGTAAAATCGAGAAGAAGAGAAAACTAGCAGATAAAGTTATTGAACACAAAACTAGTAAAAACTTGCAAGTGAATAGTTGTTGCACCGTTTTGATATTCTGCTGTAAACATTTTACTATTTATAAATCAGTTTTAAACTCTTTGCCTTACACACAAGCGCTTACACAGTCCAGTACATCATTAATATTTTGATTTCCACTCATTTTACTTTTGTTTGTGCTAACCCAATTCAACAAATGGCGGCTTTTGACATTTATTCTTCTTCTTCTTCTGCTAGCTAATTTCTGCTAGTAAACATTTCACTAGCAAGAATTTGCAGCTCTCCCGTGTTGTTGCGCTCTCGATTTAGTGCTCTCTTGCAAATTTTTTGGGTTATCATACACTTTTCCAGTAAAAATTTGCAGGTTCCAGTACAAATTAGTACTGACTATTGGTTACTATACAAACCTATTGATAGCCCAGTTATGCATATTTGCACTGCTATACCCTTTTTACGTAAAAATCAAAACCCACTGAATTCTACATGTTAAGTGCTATGGGTTGGGTAACCGCTTACACGCAAGGCCCGTTTAACAGATTCTTATGTGACAACTCTCATGCAAAGCTAAGTATGCATAACTGGGCTATTACTTTGGAAATAAGTTTCGATTATTTCCCAAACTTGTTCAAGTGTAATTCGTTTCGTTCCGCGGAGATATGCTACTGACTTTCTGTCAAGATTTCCAGCGGGAAAGAGCTGTCACCAGGGATGGAATTTCAAAATGTGCCTGATGGTCTTCAAAAATAGTGCCGAGAATAAGATGAAATTTCCACCAAATTAAAATTTCTTTCTTTTAAGGCCTTTCAAGAACAATATATTTTTAGAAATAGTATTTTTAAAATACACTGAGGTAATATAATTATTATTAATTAATTAAATTATTACAGTAAATGTAATGTATAATAATCGAAAAAATAATCAGTAAAACAACACTTTTCACATTCGAAAATGCATTTTTTCCCCCAGGGCGATGTCCTAAGAAAAGTGGGGCATTCAATTTTGCATTACCTAGAATCGAGAAATTAATGTGATTTAATATGAAATTTTTGGGACTTTTTGAATACATCACAATGTTTATTACATATTAAACAGTAATAAAAAATCATTCGATTATTTATCACGGATGGAATGCATTACTACTTTTCCCACTGGGTATGTATACATAAATTCATAGTAACATAATACAGTATTCAGGCGGCGCCTTCCGCGGGCCGCTAATCCTCTCTTTCTCAATTTAACAGCATTCACCCTTTCGCTGACGTCACATTATTATTTTTGAGTACTAGTGATGAATACTAAATATTCTTATTGTACCTATTTGCCGAAAAGTTGTACCTAAAAGTAGATACACGTACCTAAACAGTAAATATGTACTTTTATGTGCATCTTCCATCTGTACCATAACAACTTTTGGACTTACATGAAACAATATTTTACTACGTTCTAAATGTACCAAAAATAATGTGATTGTACCGAATGGTCGTTCAAATTTAAGAAGCTGAAGAGTAGGTACAATTCAACCTAGTTTTACATCACTATTTCGCACCACTTGTTCGCTTCTTCCTCTTCTTCTTCAAAATTATTCTTTACACTCTCATTCTCAAAATAATGTCACGTCACACACAGTCGCTCTCAGCTCGATTGGCGCAATCTCGTATTCTATCATTCTTGTATTCTAACTACGAAGGAGAAATACACCGAAATATAGCTATTCTGACGTGTTTACACATATATCTAAGTCTAACTCATAATTTAAAAATCACCATATATGTACACAAATCGACATTTCAAACTTTTTACAAAAATTATAAAAATTCAGCAGTTTTTCGCAACAACAAACTATTTAGAAAGTGGACATACAGCTGACTTCGCAAATACAAATATTATTGATAAAGAAAAATGAGAGCAAACCCGATACACAATAGAGAGCCTTAGAATCATGCAAAAACGAGATATGACAATTAATAAGAAGGAAGACACAGATAACATTGCGGTCGCATACATTACTTGTTTATAAAAACAAAACTTTCACACTGAGAAAAACGATTGGTTTCGACAACTAAAGTTATTTAGTTCCCGAATTTTGACAATATTTGGGAACTGTTACCAAGGATTGGGAACTATTACCATGGGTTGGTAATTATAACTAAATATATTAAAGCTTCTAATATTCATCTAGGTTGTAACAAATCGTTAATTTAGTTGAAGGGTTTGGTTAATACTAATAAATATTTCTTTGAAGCATATTTCTACAAATTCCATTCAACTTAACGTGTGGTTCATAAAAGGATGTTATTAAGCTCTGCTAATGCAGATAAGCTTTGTTTCACCACATGGTTTAGTCATAGTTACCAAATCTTAGTTGAGACAACCACGATTTGGTTTGAGAGTGGAACATATTCATGCTTGTGAGCCACCCCTAAAGAATGCTGAGCGCTCTCTGAGCACATCTGTGTTTCATATACGAAGAGCGCCAGCTGAGCAATGCACACAGTTCCACTTATTGAATCGTTTGAATGTGCTAGTATGCCGACCATTGTATTCTCCCAATCGTGCTGACCATTGCATTGTGCGTGGAAATCATTGCTCCGCTACCGCTGTTCGTATATGGGTGAAACCCGCATGTGGTCCCAGAGCGCTCAGTAAGCTATGGCATGTCGATCGCTGCGCTAGGTAGAAAAAGAAAAGTGTGTGCTATGACATGCACAGAATTGTTTGTCTCAGTTTCAGTTTTTCTATCACCGCGAGTGGTTTCGGTGCGCGCATAGTTATTTAAAAATATAAAGTTTGATGCCAACCGGGGTTTCTTAGCGGATATATAATTTATGTGAATTATAATTTGAAAGTGTCTATTTAGCCAAGGAAAAAGCAAAGCAGTATACTTCCAGCAGATATTGACCTGGGTTTTCGCACGACTGTTCCTGTTTCATCGTCGTTTTTTTAGGAAATTCATACCACCATATACATATGTATTATTTACTTTAGTAACTAACTTATGTAAATATGTATGTATTTTTTATGCTTAATATATGCAAATAAAAGAAGAAATTAAACACAACAAACATCGAGTAAATTTTTATTTGTGTCAAACTGAACCTTTTTTTCCAATAATAAACGGTTAGCTGATTCAAGTCTACAGCAAGTTCACAAAATTAATTGATTGAACTTGTATCAACCAAAGCATTGTTTATATTTGCTCAACAATGATTTGATTCAACTAACAATATTGTCCAATCAAGGTAGTCGTTTTGCAATTATTAACAAATATACATTTGTCCCAACTAGAAGTCTTAAGTAAATTGCAGACTTTCGTGAACTATATATTTATTTCGCCATATCCAACTATGCCACTTGATCACTATAACCAAATCTTGGTTATTATAACTAAACCTTTTTCTGGGTGCAGTAGGGACAAAACTACCACATCAGGTGGTATGGGTATTTCTTTAGTGATTAAGTTTTTAAGTATTTATGTATATCAAAGTTTGAATATCAAAATAATGTAAGTTGGTTTGTCATTTAATTAAATTTGTTGTTGTATAAATATGTACACATATTCATTTGTTTTTCGATAAATACTTAATGTGTGTGATTTTTTTTTTTTTGTGTTCTTGTATATTTGTCTTAACAGAGAAAAAAACAATACCACTGAAGATGCTAGAAAAAATTTAGCGAAACGTCGGGGAAAAAGTGGAATAATGTAATTTTATTTGCACCAAAGCTTAAAGATCATACTAGCCTATAAACATAAAATTAAACAAACTTTTAATTAAGAATTTTTAGAGATTCCAAGTTTACAATTTTATGCATTTTTATTACAACGTTACAACGCTTTTATCAACTTGCAATGTTGTGTGTCCAGAAACTTTCAATGTTGTGGATCCAGAAACTTTCAATGTTGTGTGTCCGACACCATAAAGCTTTGCTTTGAAAAGTTCCTATAAAAAAGCATAGTGCATAGGGCGACATCTGTAGTAAATACGGCGAAGTAGATGACATCTAGATGTCGCCCCATGTACTACGTTTGCTACAGCGGAAATAGACGACACGCCATTTCTTTAAATAAAATTAATTGGTGCTCGTTTGTATGTACATACATATGTAAATGCATGTGTGTGCACCTTTCTATTAATATCGTTGAATTATTTTAATATCTATTGCAAAATTTTATTCAGACAGGACTAAAAAGTAGAAAATAAATAATATAAAAAAAACTTTTTAATATACAACGATTTTATAAATGGACTAAAAAGTAGAAAATAATATTTCTCAGTCCCAT
>NW_023458558.1:78841131-78846905 GCF_013731165.1 Rhagoletis pomonella | reverse complement strand
ATGGGACTGAGAAATATTATTTTCTACTTTTTAGTCCATTTATAAAAGCGTTGTATATTAAAAAGTTTTTTTTTATATTATTTATTTCCATATGAAGTGTGTTCGAAAGTTTTTATAAATTGTTGAAAACATTTCGAGCCCTACAGCCAAAATAACGTAGGCACCATTTTTTTCAAAATTTTCTTTTTGATGCAGAATTGCCCTAGGAATATTTCTGCTTCAAAAATAAAATTTTGAAAAAAATGTCGCTTACGTTATTTTGGCGGTTAGGGCTCGATATAACACCGTCAGCAAAATAGTCAAAAATCAACGAGATTTTGCAGAAATTCGCACTTTTATTTAATGAACTATATAACTGCAAGCTCAGAATCTTTCTAAAAATTATGAATTAAAAGTTTGTTGTTGCGAAAACTTACTTTTTGTGCTGCGTATTCACAATAGAATTCAGCATTTTCTCAAGAGCTGCCTCACAATATTTCTCGCGCCCCTTATTTTAATCTTTTAGTGCTTTTCATTTTCCCTTTTTGTAATTTTTTAATCTATAATGTAGTATGTAATTTCTTGTTATACTATTTTGGCATATTGTGCTAAACTTCTCTAATTTATGATTTTGCCAAAACTGGATGAGTTGTGCCAAAAGTGCCTTTGAGAATGAAAGTGCCAAAAATTGCGCTATTGTGCCTACTGTGACTGTCAAAATAACATATGATTTAAAAAAACATTATATGGACCACCATATATGTATGTGTTTTGAAAAACACACTATCTTTGAAATATAAAGAAAAACTACAGCTGGAAGGTAACAATCAGAAGATTTCGACCCCTTATGGTTCGGTATTCTCCTGTGTGAGATAGACGCCGGCTTTCTGATTTTTTTTTTTGTAAAATAATGTTCCGTTGGCCGGGCTTTTTAAAGCATACTTTTTTCGTTTCAAGCATGTCATCAAGGAAGAAAGTACGTGCCCCGCCCGATATTCTTCTTCTTTAGTGCAAGATCACGCTACAATATATGATGTTATCACAATTAAAGATGCTACGAAATGAAAAAATGGTTGTCAAACCACGAAAATGACAGTTGAAAGCACGCAACATCTCGCTAACCGCGAAGTAAGCGAGAGAAAGTACTTTGCATTTTTCGGGTCTTCAATTTCTACCAATAATATTTAATATGAGTCCTCCTGTAGCATTCTTCGACGTATTTTACACACGCCCGAGAAGAAATTCATCATCTTGGTCGACTGTCTACCGTAAATGAATTTCCATCTCTCCTAATTTTTCACATAATCCGAATACAATTACTTATTAATTATATTGTCGTTGCTTTTTTTACTTCATATTTAACAGCTCAATTAATGTGAAATCGTTTTGCGCTGCAGTGTCACCATCGTATTCGTTCGCTTTTGGCTTAAACGTTGGCGTGACCCATGGGCTGGTCGAAAAGCACATGAGCGTCTTAATATCAATCAGGTGTGCGTTAATACACGTATACATGTACATTATATATACATATGTATAGTATACATTGTATACACATTAGACCGTATCACGATGTATGGGCCGAAAAAAAATTAAATTTGTTTCAACCGATTTTGAACAGATCCTGTAAAAACAGCTAAAACTTTTATTTGATGTCCGAGTTTTATAAATGATACATCGTTTTAAGGGTATTAAGAAAACCTACAGTTGCTTATAGAGCTATTGTTATGAATTATAAACTTTGCAAATTATGTTCATTTGTCTGAGAAAGACACCGTAAACGCAATGCTATGTGTCAGAAAAATAATCTCCATGTCAAATTATAACATTAAACAATAGCCTAACTATGTACTAGTAACTGTCTACACTGAGAAAATATGCACCTTTAGTTTAACAGTACTTGACTGTTAATCGGAAAGTCGTTGAATCAACAATATTTCGGTTCAATTCGCACTTTTCTTTGTTAAAATAACGACAAAGTAACAAATATGTAAGCCTGATTAAAATCAGTACATTTCAGTACACTTTTGTTAGCCGTAAAAACTTTACAATTCACTTATTAAACACCTTAAAACAAAAATAAAAATCACATTTATTATTACATATTTAGGTACGTATGTACATTAGAGTGGTCCAAAATAATAAAGTCGGAATTTTAATGCCGCCACCCCCTAGGATTGTTCTGAACCGAAAATAAATATACCCCTATTTTTTATTTTGAAATCAAAAAATATTTAGGGAGTACTCACAGCGCTTAAAGTTTTCCATGTATTTTATATGGGGAAAAAACTAATTTTCGTAAAAATGGCATAAAACTCTTGAAAATCAATATTTTTCAATCGTAAAACTGTGGTTCTCTTCAGGAGACTTCAAATATTGATATCCAATTGGTTATTTAACCATTTTTTATGATTAAAGATTTTTTAATGGTCCCCCCATTGAATTTTCAAGGACCCATAAAATATAGTCACCATGAAAAAATTGTTAAAGGAACAATTGGGTATTATTACCGGGAATCTCCTGAAGATACGCAAAGTTTTCCGATCGAAAAATATTGATTTTCAAGAATTCTACACTATTTCTACGAAAAGTTGTTTTTTCCCCATATAAAATACATTGAAAACTTTGAGCGCTCTGAGCACACCCAAATTTTTTTACATACATTTTTGGACCACTTTAATGTACATATAGTGGCGAAAAAAAAATAAGGAAGTGAAATTTTAGCATTCTTTGTCTATTTCCCTTTCGTTTATTAAATGTTTATAATTTCTCTTTATGAAGGTGTAGTGCGTTATCTAAAAAAACCATGTAAGTCAAAATTTCAAACTGTGTACAACAATTGGCAAAATTCGACGAAGTTTCATCAAAGTTAATGGGCTACAAGGTTTCATACTTCAAAAAACTCTAAACTATCTGTAAACAGTTTGAAATTTTGTTGAACATTTTTTTAAATTCGTCTAGTTTTTATAGTTTTTATCAATGTTGTACAAAGTTTGAAATTTTTATTTGCATGGTCTATTTAGATAATGATATAATATCTAACAATATTAATAATAAATTGGCGCTTACCTACACATCTGTTAGTGTTTGGGCGAACTTCTCCTCCGATTTGCGGCGTGCGCCTCGATGTTCTCACACAAAGGGAGGGACCTATAGTTTTACGCCGACTTCGAAAGGCGATTGTATATTTTGAGGTTTACTATTGCCTGCCGACGAGCGACCGCTATTAGAAAAACACCTTTTTTGCGCAAAATTGAGTTTGCAATTTAAATTAATATAATTGAAGTTCTGAACACTTTTTTTCAATAATTCCATCCTTCAACCAAAAGAAGTTGTAAGAAAAAAATATGTTTTAATATATTTAATTTTAATAATGTGTGCATTTAAGTTAAATACCTATAAAATTTTTTTTTTCAAGAGCATGGGTTTATACTTATTTATAATGAAAAAACAATTTAATTTTGATAAGATATATTTATTAATAAAATTCCTTTTTCCGAGCTTTCTGTTCCGCAAAAGAATCTATAACATTATCAAAGTTTAAAGATAGAGTCATAGAATTTTCAATAGACAAAATAGCCAAGTTACGTAGCCTGTCTTGTCCCGTAGAGTTCGTCAAATAGGTTTTTATTAATTTTAGTTTCGAATAAAGTATTTGTGTATGGTCAGTTGTGTCTCACTTTAATTGATTTGAAGTACTTAAAAAAGTATAACTTTTAAGTACTTGGTTTTGTTAAAAATGTTAGGTTGCTTCTGAGCTCGCGGTCTCTTGGGCTGGGGCCCCTCGGATCGGGAACCTGTGACATTTTGCCAGCCCCGCCGCCTATAGTTACGCCTAGGGATCATTTGATTAAATTAATCGATTATTTTTGTCCAATTTACTATTTAATTGTATCGTAGTTTTGTGCTTCATTAATCGATTATTAATCGATTAATTGTACAATAATCGTAAAAATATTTTCAAGAAATTTGAATTCCGTAGTGGTCTAAGAAGTGGTAGTGGATGGGTTATCCATCGAGCATTCTTTGTTGCTAGCTGCACCACTTTTACCCGAGGTTCGAAAAAATTCATTTCAAAGATCCGTTAGCATTGACCTCAATAGTGAAGTTCTTTCGAAATGAAAAAATTCCACTAGAATCCGTAGAAAATGAAAATGGGCCCCTCATAAATCTCTTGTACAGAAACAAAGGCGAAAAGATGATGATTTGGTTCACCCAGAAGAAGAAATGAGTTTTTATTTAAATTGTCAAGTCTAAGAACTAAAGCGGAACATCATCGACGCTTGGATGGAAATTAAAACTGTTTACCCAAAACTTTACGGACTTTCGAAAAAATACTGTCATTTAGTTGGTACCTCGGTGCCTGCTGAGCGCCTTTTTTCAAAAGCTGGTGCTACAGCCACCGAGAAACGCAACTGCTTAACAACAAAACGCTTATCAAAACTTTTGTTTTTGCAAACTTGGTTAAGAAATAATTAAAACTATTCCTTACTTAAGGCTTATTAACAAGAGAATTGGAAATTTTTTATGGAAAAGAGTTTTTGTGAATACTCTCTGTAAAAGAGTGCCTTTAAAAATTCGATCAATTGATTATTTCTCAATAATTGCAATTAATTGCAGTTAATTTTTTGGCTTGTGATTCATCGTTTGATTAATTAATCGATTAGTTTTTTTTTCGATTCCTAGTTACACTTCTGGTGGAATTAGCAGAAACTCTGTTGAAAACAACACTCACCCTAGTCAATCTGAAAGAAAATATATTTCCTTCAAAAGTTTCGGTAGTTAAATGGGAAAATAACAGGTTTTATTTACCAAAACTTTATAATATAATTAACAGAAAATCTGTTAGAAATAAGAATCAAACAGTGTGACAGACAGTGTTGCCAGGTAGTCGAAGTGAGAAATCGGCAAATTGGTTCTTGTCATTTGAATTGAAAAATCTTCAACAAACAAAATATTTAAAAAAGTGTCCGTAGAGGTTTTTCATCTTTTGCTGATTGTTATACGAAAACAATAAAAAATATAGTTAACTTTTTTACGAATTATTAAAATTGACATTACTTATAAAAAAAAATATGTTTATTTGCATTGAGATAAACAACATTCCTATTAATTTATTCAGCTGTCAACAAAATTTCCTCCTAACAGGGGTATTCTGATTGTGGGCGAACATTTTGTAATCGAAAAATTTTAAAATTGTATTAACAAAAACCTGAAACAAGAACTTGTGTTACCAGTTAAAAATTTTTGCTATCAGAAAAGAATAGACCTGTCAAAATATTTCTACTGTCCTTGTGTGTTTGGAAGAGGGTATTTGGGTATGTAAGCGATTTATATGTATGTACTTATATCGGACTTTTAAAATGAGAAGATGGGCCAAAAGCCTAAGCGAAAATATAATTTTCACATTTTCACCTATATGGTACGCTACCCGATAGAAGTGGACATCCATATTTTCTTTTACTTTTTATAGAAAGTTTTTGAGTCGTTTCGTATACGTATGCATGTACATATATAGAGAATGTAAACTTTTTCCAAAACACCTTAGAATTAAAAAAATAAGACTCAAATTAGAAGTTTAATATTAACTTAAAAAAAGATATTTGTCACTTACTCTTTTGCTAGACGTTCGAACAAGCTTCTCCTCCAACTTGTCAATTTACTTAAGACTTCTAGTTGGGACAAATGTATATTTGTTAATAATTACAAAACGACTACCTTGATTGGACAATATTGTTAGTTGAATAAAATCATTGTTGAGCAAATATAAACAATGCTTTGGTTGATACAAGTTTTCA
>NW_023458558.1:78838914-78841031 GCF_013731165.1 Rhagoletis pomonella | reverse complement strand
AAATGTATACATAAATGTTCAGAATGAATAGAGAAATCGACTAAGCCCTGTCCGTCTGTCCGTCCGTCCGTCCGTCTGTGTACACGATAACTCGAGCAAAAATTGAGATATCTCAACGAAATTTGGTATGTAGGTTTCTGTTAATCCAAGGTAGGTTGGTATTGAAAATGGGCGAAATCGGACTGTAACCACGCCCACTTCCCATATAACGGTAATTTCCAGAAATACGAAAACAGCGATATTTTAGTAACAACTGAAGATAATTCACTCAAAATTGATATTTACAATAATTTTCAGACGTAAAATAAGAATATTACAAATTTTTGGAAAATGGTTACATGTGTATATCTTGGTAACCGCTGCACCGATTTCATCCAAATTTGGCACAATTGTTGGTCTTGATACAGCATACTAAATGGCCGAAAATTTTAAAAATCGGACAATAACCACGCCCACATCCCATATAACGGTAATTTTCGGAAATACGAAAACTGCGATATTTTAGTAACTACTGAAGATTATTCACTCAAAATTGATATTTATAACAATTTTTAGGCAAAAAATAAGAATATTATAAATTTTTGGAAAATGGGCGTAGCCACGCCCACTTATGGTTACATGTGTATATCTTGGCAACCGCTGCACAGTGGTTGGCCTTGGTATATCATACCAAATGGCCGAAAATTTTTAAAATCGGACAATAACCACGCCCACAGTTCACAGGGTAATTTAGAGAAATACGAAATCTTCGATAAATCAGTAAATATTAAAGCTAATTTATTCAAAATTGACGTTTGCAACAATTCTTTACCAAGAAATACGTTTATGGTAAAATTTTGGAAAATGGGCGTGGCACCGCCCACTTATGATCACATATATGTATATCGGTAACTGTTCTACCAATTTGTACCAAACTCGGTACGGTTATTGTGGTAGCAAGCATAAAAGAAAAACGTTGAAAATTATTGAAATCGGACTAAAATTACTGCCGCTTTTCATATAACGGTAAATTTCACAAATGCTTAAAACTGCAATATTTCGAAATTTAGCGGTAGGTTTCGGAAAGGTGAAAAAACATATATTTAATACTTGCGCCGGGTATTTAATGTTCGGCTCCACCCGAACTTAGACTTTCTTACTTGTTATTTTTTGCTTTCATGAAATATATTTCAAAACTGTGAATAACACTGTGCCGAAAAAACAAAAAAAAATGTCAGAACACACGAAAGAATCGATATACTCACGAAACTATGGGCCAAATATAGTAAAACTGCGTTTTTACTTTTTCACTCTGACGTCAGCATTTTTTTCAAAGGACAATAAAGGTTTTGGTTCACAAGGACGAATAGACATTGAAAATTGCGCTTTTAATAAAAATGTATCTTTTCAAGTAAATAAAGTTTACAGGACGAAATTCGATTATGTGGTCGTATGTATATTAGTCCTCAAACAATAATTTTTTTCAAAAATAAATATTGCAAATTTTCATGGACTTTTAAGGACAAAATTTTTATTTGATTTAAAATTTTATACCCATTCGTCCTTATGCACCAAAAAATTTATTCTGTTATAATTCTACAGAGTTTTTTCTTATATTTGAAACCCTGAAACAAATGATCAAGTACTGATTTTTTTAAATCTTCGTAATGTTTTTAGATCTAATTTTTTTGCTATTTTTCTGTAAAAATACCGTTCAAGCTTAAAATCACAGTCACAAACTTTATACAAAATTTAGGAAAATTCCAAAAATTTTCATCAAAACTTCAACTTTTTAATCTGTTTCTTTAGAACATTTTTGGGTATGCAATTTTAGTCTAATGAAGTGCAAGTTTCTAAGTTGAGTTCTTACGAAAAAATGCCGGACCGTTAGCAAAAAAATTTCAAAACATCAACGGCATTTTTTGTAAATTACACTTGTTATATAAAAAAAAAAACAATTATCAAAAATCAGCGCGATTTTTTAGCGCGTTGAAACTTGCACTTCATTAGACTAAAATTATATGGGCTAGAAAACTGCATACCCAGTTTAGTAGATTAAAAAGTTGAAATTTTGTTGAATTTTCCAAAATTTTGTATAAACTTTGGAACTTTTGGAACTGTGATTTATATGTTTTTTT
>NW_023458558.1:78811773-78838814 GCF_013731165.1 Rhagoletis pomonella | reverse complement strand
GCGCAGCGATCGACATGCCATAGCTTACTGAGCGCTCTGGGACCACATGCGTGTTTCACCCATATACGAACAGCGGTAGCGGAGCAATGATTTCCACGCACAATGCAATGGTCGGCATACTAGCGCATTCAAACGATTCAATAAGTGGGACTGTGTGCATTGCTCAGCTGGCGCTCTTCGTATGTGCTCAGAGAGCGCTCAGCATTCTTTAGGGGTGGCTCACAAGCATGAACATGTTCCACTCTCAAACCAAATCGTGGTTGCCTCAACTAAGATTTGGTAACTATGACTAAACCACGTGCTGAAAGAAAGCTTATCTGCATTAGCAGAGCTTAATAACATCCTTTTATGAACCATACGTTAAGTTGAATGGAATTTGTAGAAATATGCTTCAAAGAAATATTTATTAGTATTAACCAAACCCTTCAACTAAATTAACGATTTGTTACAACCTAGATGAATATTAGAAGCTTTAATATATTTAGTTATAATTACCAATCGATGGTAATAGTTCCCAATTCTTGGTAACAGTTCCCAAATATTGTCAAAATTCGGGAACTAAATACCTTTAGTTGTCGAAACTAATCCTTTTTCTCAGTGTACTCGGTGGTTCGCCATTGCCTGGCTATTAGAACCAACTTTTCCTAATTTAGATGTTGTTTGGACCAGGTATCGAACCAGGACCTACATAGTGGTAGTACACACCTTTAACCACTCAGCCACAGCTGCGGTCGATATTTACTTTTAGAATATATGTATAAAACTCTTTTGTCTGGCTTAAAGATTTTTCGAAAAATCCGCATTTAAAAAACTCACACAAATTGAGGAAAACGGGTATTATTTTTATTATATACTAACGATGTATATAATATAATGTACATATTTTAATTATGGTACAATTAACAGCATATATGTTGCAAAGCATATTCATTCTACACAATATGTTTTCTTCAACACATGATTTAGTTATAATTACATTATTTGGTTATAGATACCAAATGATGTGTTGAGAGAAATTTATTTAGCTGACTTTTTTCTGTGTGTAGTTAATCTGACAGACATTATATTTTATTCCATCAATTTTGGTGGTTCATTGGAACAATAATGCTATCAATTCAGCACAACTATATGGTAAAATTGACATACAAATATGTTGAGTTAAACATATTCACAAAAGCTAGTCTGACGGATAATTTTGTTTTATTTCAACAGTTAAACTGTTTGTTTATAGATCAATAGACGAACACTTGTTAATTCAACGAACTCGTCTGTTGGGCGCGATTTAAATGCAAAATCTCTGAAAAATAATCTGTAAAATCGTTGACTTTTCAGTTTCTGAGTGTAAGAGTTTACGCGTACATATGATAATAATAATAAATATGTTATTAAAGTAAATCTTTTCGGGATTAAATTCGTCTGTCAAGGCGCTCTTCATCATGGGAGTGTATTTGTAAGCTTCTTACTACTGATTACAGGATGCCGTTTTCAGAAAAAATATAACTTTTTAGTTTGACGTGGTAGGATAATCTTTACTGTGGGAAGTATATATATAGGCTTTTTTAATACATCTAGAACGGTATATCATTTGTCCAGGAACACTCTCATACTAAGCGGTCAAAATCTCTGGAACAAACTGAACTTTTCTCTGTGATACGGTCTAATGTACACACATACATATGTACATATGTAAATGCGTATGAGTAGATTTAAATAAGCCAGCAAGACAGCGGGATTGTTGAATGGCGGGCGGACGATGCGGGTTTAATCTTTGGGTCAATGTTTTAGTTCCTTTTTGAAAACTGGATGTTACATACCAGTAAGTCGTCGCTTTCTGGAGCTCAGCAACTCTTTAACCACAAGCAGCCGTTCGTTTCGATAAAGATCTCAAATGGATCTTGTTGACTGTTTTGTATTTTGTTGAGATAAATGAGTCTCATTAATGTGCGACAACTTTTAGTTCTAGTGAAAATGGTTTTCAGTCTCTTTCGGCCGCATTTTAAATTGAAATTATAAATTTACATGATAAAGCGATTGATTGCAAACATTTATCATTTAATTAGTTTACTTTTATGCGAACTCGTATAAACTGGCAGCCCGCTGTTCGCAACGCTTCTACTACCGATCGCTGGATACCAACATTTTTTTCTTGCATTTTTGAAACAACAGTTGCCAACTCTGTTTGGCATTTACATTTGCCAAAGTTGATATTTGCCGTCATTAATGAATTTGTCAGCAACTTTTTCGCATTCGTAACCGCTTTTAAGCATTTTTCGTAAGCTATTGTTTTTCACATCTCATGCCAAATGTTTTCTTATTTGTTTTACCGGTGAGCACGTTGCATGGATCTGAAAGCAACGATGATTTGTTGCCATGTCACCTATCCCGCTTCAGATGTCGTTTCGATACCCCTCTTGCAAGCGAACAGAAACTGACGCTCGAGCCAAAGCAACATTCAAACGTGGGCTTTTCACAAACACAAACTCACACTTAAAAAATATTTCCACGAGTACCTGAAGCACCAACAATTTAACTGAATCACTTTTGGCGATCCGCAACAAAAGCGATTGCCATATAGAGGTATTTGGAAGAGGTAGCTGCCACAGCGGGTTTTAACTGAATGGCTTATGTTCGGGCGCGGGCTTTGTACGGTTTTTTGTTCCTCTCGCTTTTTCAAGAGTGTGCGCAAAGACTTAATGGCGTTTTAATAGTTTGATTAATGCCCGCACGCACCTACATGCATACATATCTACTACATAAGTGGTGGTTTTGTTTTTTTGCTGTTGTTGTGACGTCATTATTATTGTAATATTATTGCCATTATGATACATCTTTTCCTATCTGAACTTTGCAGATATAAGTTGGTCACATTATTGGACTTCTTTTAGTAAAAATCTATTTACTTATGCGAGGGGCGAACGCAGGTAGGAGTTTTGAGGGTTCAAACCTCCTCCGAAATGCCTGCGGAAAATTTTAAGAACATTTTCTTTTCATTTAGTTAGTTGCGTAAACCAAGGCACTATTGATTAAAGTGTGTATGAATTTTTAACTATTTGCAAAAATCTGCAGAACAAAACAAGGTGAATGAATACAAGGTTGTATACAACAAGAACATCATTTTGACATTCAGAGCAATGCTGCGAAAATCTCAGATGCTCTGGTAACACCACCTTGTTTGCGTTTGAAGAAACATAATCCCTAGAAGTAAGTATATGGAGTCATTCTAGAAAGTGTAAGAAAAAATGCTTATGTGCTTCCCCTAGGATACAATAAACGCATTTTTACGTAATATTTCTGGTTCTACTAACACTAGCGAGCTCCCATATTAAGTCTATGTTTTATGTCCTAATAGTCTGACGCTTAAATGCTGTTATAAGCAGTGTTGCCAGAGAAAGACACCTACTCTTCATTCTTCAGTCTTCCTTCTTTTCAAAAAAAAAAAAAGAATCGTGAGAATAAGATTTCGAAGCTAAAAAAATCTTTTCGTTCCCAAGAAATCCTCCTTTATAAATACTTCAAAAGAAACACGTAATTTTATATGGGCTTTATGGCTGTAAATAGCCTTTATTACGTTGACTCAGAAAATAAACAATTGCAAGTTGGGAAATCCTTTTTATATCATCTTACACTAAAACTTAATAATGCCTTCGTTGCATTATAAAATTTGTAGCAAAGTAATAGACCCACGCATAAAATACTCATGTACATTGAAAAAAACGCGTAACATTTCTGCAAGTTTCGGCTACTTTTCTTTTCTTTATTTTTTTGCAACGGAAATAGTTGGGGCTGAAACAAGTGCTTCTTATGTGTATGCCTATGGTATAAATTTAACAAAAATTTGCTAACAAAAGGTTAAAGAATAACACTTAGAAAAAGACCAATACAAGAATGAAAGTAAAGGTGACTACGTACATAAATGAAGAAAAGGATAAATAATAATAATAATAGATTGGCGCTTACACATATGTTAGTGTTTGGCCGAGCTTCTCCTCCGATTTGTGGCGTGCGCCTTGAAGTTGTCACACAAAGCGGAGGGACCTACAGTTTTACGCCGACTCCGAACGGCGATTGTATTTTTATGAGAAGCTGTTTTTTATGGCAGAAATACTCTCGGAGGTTTGCCATTGCCTACCGAGGGACGACCGCTGTTAAGAAAAAACCTTTTTTCTATATTTTTTGCGATGTTGCTTTGACCAGGGCTTGAACCCAGGCGTTGCGGAGTGGAAGCGCGCACTGCTTACCACTACACCACAGCGGCCGACGAAAAGGATAAAGGCAAAGGTAAAAATAACAAGAAAAACAAAGATGCGTAAAGATAAAGGCAAAAATTAAGACCAAGGTAAATCTAAACACTTTACTTATATATATACGAACAAATGTGAAGGGGGGGGGTTAAGACAAAGAGGAGGATGAGTATACCGATAAAAGCAAAGATGAAGATAGGGGAAGAAAGATTATAATAGAGGTAATTAAAGAGGAAAGGATATAGAGAGAGACACAGAGACCCACTCTGGGAACTATTTTGAGATTTTAGAGAATTTCGGGATTCTCGGGACTTATGGATTAAATAATCCATATTTTTATCGGTTTTGTTACCGATATGTTTATCGATTTGTTATCGATTTTGTAATCGATATTTTTAACTATTTTGTTAGCGATAATTTTTAACGATTTTGTTATCGATATTGTTATCGATATTTATCGATTTTGTTATCGATATTTTTATCGATTTCGTTATCGATATTTTCGATATTGTTATCGACATTTATCGATTTTAATATCGATATTTATCGCGTTTGTTATTATCGATAATTATCGATTTTATTATCGATATTTATCGATTTTGCTATGAATATTTTTAACGTTTTTGTTATGGATATTTTTATTGATTCTGTTATCAATATTTTTATCTATTTTGTTATCGAGATTTATCGATTTTGTTATCGGCATTTATCGATTTTGTTATCGATATTTTTATCGATTTTGTTATCGATATTTTTATCGATTTTCTAATCGATTTAGCTACCAATGGTATTATCGATGTTGCTATTGGAATTTTTATCGAATTTGTCATCGATTTTGGTATCGGTATTTTGATGGACGTTATATTCGATTTTGTTATCGATAGAGTATAATGATAAAAATTAAGATAATGAAAAACAGAATAACATGAATGTTATTAAAACGAACAGTGGTAGAGGTAGGAATCTACATTGATAGAAAAGAAGCGAAAAAATATAACCTTAAGCAAAAGCAGATGTGTGTATGTATAGATAGACAAGTAACGTAGTTTCACTTCTACAGTGTGGGCCCAGGCGCACTTACTTTTTTTTAGAAATATATTGATTATGCTGTTTTGTAGACCATGTAATTTCAGTACAACAAAGTGCACGTTAAAAGCAGCTAGGACCTTTTTTATTTTCTCCATACAAAAATCAACGGCACAATTGAATGGTCTATTGGTTAATGCTTAACGCTTTCCGCTTTTCTTTGGGTCGCTGCGGGCATAAAAAGTTTAATTTATCGTGTTTATATGATGCATTAATTCGTGTTAACTCAAATCGTTTCATTTTGATACGGATGTATAAACGCACACTTAACTTGCAGCGAGACCTTTTAGCGTGTCGCCGCAATCCGCATTTGAAATTGGAGTTAAGAGCCTCTGAACCGTGTTAAATGCCCGTATATACACGATCTACTTCAAAACGTTTTTAAGTCGCTGCTGCGACTATTTTTGGTTTACTAATTTTGTTCTTTTCCTCCACTTTCTAACTAAACTTTTGAAAAGGTAAAAATAATTGGACTCAAATTCATTTAGAATTTCAATGTGAACTGATCCATATTTTAAATAAATTACCTATCCTAGTCCCACAGTTACCAGTATATAATTATGAGATATAAAAAAAATCCTATTGAAATTTTACTACCATGTATGAATACTAACGAATAGGCGTAGTTTAGTTAAGGCCTAAAAGTGGTCCCTTCTTTAAGTTTAAAAAAAAATTTGATCACCAGAGTTGCCTTGGCTTCTGTTTATCAAGATTACCCTGTGAAATCGCTGGCGAAATTTATCAGAAATGTGTAAACGATTTCCTACACAAATTTTGACAGTTGATTTAAGTTTACACAATTATAAGATTATACGGTTTATAATGTTTCCTTACAGGCATTTTTTCAATGTACCTACGGAGCATAGTCCAAGAATATTCCTAGACCGACTCGTGCAGATATGTGGGCGCAACTTTTCCTGTGACACTTGATTCCAGTGAACGCTCCTTCTAAAGCATAAATCATAATTACGAAGTAAAACTGGGAAACAAAGATTAAATGGTTTAGCTTTACTTAACATCCACAGAGATATAGAAATGACGAACAAGGAAATATCGAATAAAATTTTTTCTTTTAAAGCCGAAGCAGTAGAGAAATATTATTTATATTCTTTGATTTCTACCTAAAATTACATTCTATGCAGTGCAGTAGTGCAAAGTATGCATAACTGAGCTATAATTTTTTCATGTATACATATGGGTATTTCCATACGTCACATACGTGAAAGTCGTACGTTTCAATGAGTCACAAACAAGGAAAAAGATTTGTTTTCTTTTACTTCTTGGGATCTTGTGTACCACATATTTAGATCTAAATTTAACCGAAAAAATAAACCGCATGGTACTTAAATAGACGCAATTAAAGAGAGTGACGTTATGTGACAAAAATGGAAATTAATTTTTTCTTTTCTTACAGAATCGCAAAACTCTGGGAAATGTGCATAAATCTTTTCATGAAACTTGTTTTAATATGATTTATTGAATAAATTCAACGTGCTTCAATATTCTTTTACAACCCCAATAGTGAAACTTTACGTGACATGGCGTGACGTGACATAAATTTCCATCGTTATATTTTTGTTAATATTGCTTTCAAATAAATTTTTAATGCAAATAAAATATGAATTTTATGTCGAATATACTGTATATTTTGACTTCAGTGCCAATTCAGGGTAAAATCGAACGAACGGTGCAGATCTTCTGTCCTGGACAAAAAGTCTATTCGCTTATTATATACATAAATGTCGGATAGTCAGGCAGCTAAATGGTCTTAGAATTTTTTAAAACTGCATAAAGGCTTGTGCGCAGCTGTAAAACTCGCAAAGTATGGAGCCCGAATGGGATCGCATGGTCTCGAGCCTTTCTGTGGTACATCTAAGACAAGAATGATAGAATACAAGATTGCGCCGATCAGAGAGGATTTTTGAGAATAACTTTTGTGTGACGTCACACTGGTGCAATTGCGAGAGAGAAATGCCAAAACGTGAGCAAGAATGGAAGAAGAAGAAACAATTTTGCAAGGAAAAGGTAAACAAGTTGCACCAGTGTGACGGCATGCAAACAACGATTCTGTCAAATTCGTTAAGAGAGGAATAGCGGTCCGAGATCGGCGCAACCTTTGTATTCTCTCAATCGTGCATCTAAGATTCGTTGTCTTCTCTAATTTTTATCGTTAACGGCTGTCAAAACACATCCCCACCAACACAAACATTGAAAAAATAGCTAGATTCGTTAAAACTATTGATTTAGATAATTAACCACTACAAATGTTTCCTCCGCCGTTGAAATGCACAATAAACAACACATTAAATAATAAACAAAAGCAAAGAATAAAAAGCAGAGATGCAGGTTGATTCGACGTTCGTAATTGAGAGAGCGAATCACGTGATTCAGTTGGCGTGGAAACGCCGTTCAAGTAATGCTTTCTAGCAGAAACTAGTGATAATTATCTGTAAAGAAAAAATATATAGTTTTTCTATCGTCGGGAGTTATTTTGGTGAGAGCATAGTTATTTCAAATATATTAATTTTTTGATTCAAGATAATCAATGGTTATATAATTTAACCTTCTCAAACGCTGGAAAAAAATGTCAAACGCTTGAGAAAATATTATTCACCAATTTGATTTTCAGCGTTGTTTATCATTTGAAATTAAACACTTTCTCAAATTTTTCTCAACCATTGTTTATCAACTTTAGAACGGGTTAAGAAACAAAAAAATTTTTGGCATTTCGTTCCATTTTTGTCAACATAACACAAATGTAGGAGTCTATCGATAGTCTCTTGTATCAGTCTCAAAATGGCTCCTCGTTCGAGTGAATTGAAATGCATTTAATTTATTGATTTGAGTGAAATTTTAATAACACAGTTCGACAAATTTTGACTTTTTTTACCACCTGAGTAAAACACATCGTTTCTTGTAGTTTTTTGGTGCTAAATCCAAATCTGGCCGTATAATTTCTCTAGCACGTCAGAATTTTTAGATACCTCAAAGATAACCTCAAAGCGCCAAAAACACGTTTTTGGCGATTTTTAACGACAATTTATTTTTGCTTATTTCTACTTAGGGCATCATTTAGTACTAGTCTTCCCCTTTAAAATTAATTTTAGTTTGTTGCGATTCGATTTTCCTTTCTTGAGGTATACCAGTCTTATTGTGCTGCATTTCGGTATTACTTCGTTCGTGGTGTACTGGTAAGCAGTGCCTCATCAGCACCTGGGTTCAAGCCCTGGTCAAAGCAACATCGCAAAAATATAGAAAAAGGTTTTTTCTTAACAGCGGTCGTCTCTCGGTAGGCAATGGCAAACCTCCCGAGTGTATTTCTGCCATGAAAAACAGCTTCTCATAAAAATACAATCGCCGTTCAGAGTCGGCGTAAAACTGTAGGTCCTGAACTGCTTTTATGTCACGTTCTGCGCAAATGTTACTGCGCTGCTGATTTGTTATTTTCGCCTCTTCTATAACCCAATACCTTAGAAAACACTATCTTTTTTTAAATTGCGACAAGGATAAATTTACTAATTCAAAATTGTCTTCGCGGAAACAATGATGCGGAAACCATACGTCATAATATGCATCTCTTATCAATTTACATAAAATAATGCAGGACCACCCTTCCACACCCTCTAAAATGTAGAGAAATGTTTTTTTGTTAAAAATAGTAAAAATATGACCTACCGAATCAGGGATTCTCTATCTTTTGGCGGTATAACCGACTTCCAGTTTCGAATGGAAGTGGGTTAAACTGTATTTTGGAATTAGCATAAATTATAATATTGCCAGAATTGCTCTAGAATTCCACCGAGCGTTGCTTATTGGACGTATAGCTTTGTAATTTATGAAGTGACATTTTTCATGTTTTTCGTCGTGTCTGAAAACTTTTCCAAGCTCATATAGGAACTGCATATAATCTCTCCATTTAATATGTATAGCTTTAATAATTTCTGCATTTTGTTTTTAATTGTTCTTTATTAATTATTAGCTCTGAGCAAAGCTATAACATACGATGATCATTTTCCATCCTATTACTCATCCATAATATATAACATTTCTTAAAAGCAAGTCTAAAACGTGGTGCTAGCAACCAATATACTGTGATGGAGCAAGTGACATCGCCTTGTATTACAAGGCTTGTAATCGTTCTATAGCACAGCAACAACTCGGTTTGATTTGCCTGTTTTAACGTTTTCTGTGTCAGAAATTATCTTTTTATTTGATTTCCACAAATCATATTTCTCTAAAGTTTCCTTTATGCCATTAAATATGTTTAAAGATTTACCATTTTCAAGAACATGAACACATAACTTAACTTCCTTTGTTTAATTTTTCAATACAAGCACCTGTATTTCTTTACCATCAATTTTCTTTCAAAATGAAGGAACCAATTTTCGTTTTTCAAAGTATTTTTGCATACAACTTGGCGTTGAAATGCTAACGCCTGACTTAGCCAATTGCTTGCAGATTTGAGATGCGTTTGAAGTTCTTACATTTAAATTTGTAAACAATGATGCAACAGCCTTTGCAGAAACTTTCAACAATTCCGGAGATTTATAATCTTTGTCTTCTAGAGCGTTTTCGTCTATCGAAGACTTTTTATCTTCATCTTCGAATATATTGCCTACTTCAAAGTTGTCATCTCGATCGTAATCGAATATTGGAACTGAATCAGAGTCATTCATTACATATTTATAGCTACTTGTTTCGGACTGCCATTCTAAAATTTTATTGGTTATATCAAAACTTTTATTGAAACTGTATGCCTTAGGCTGCGTTCACACAGAAAGAGAGCGGCGCCGAGCTGAGCAAGGCGGAACAAAGCGAAGCTGCTGGCGAAGTGTGCTTTTCTCATGAACTCTGCTGCAAAGATACCACAAAACTTACCGTCAATGAAAAGCGGCAAAAATATTTGCTCAACTTTATTCAAAAGATTCCTTGTAAAATTCGTTTTTATTTGAATATTTTGATATCTTGTTTGCAGTAGCGTTATGAAACATAAAAATTTTATAGAAAATTCAAAATCAAAAACTGCTTTGTTTTCAGCTCCAAAACGCTTATGAAAAAGCTTGCTGTATGAACGCTTTCATATAGCTACAGCAATTTGAAAGCTTCACTCAGCTCGGAATGGCTTCGCTCGGCTCGACTCCGCTTTCTGTGTGAACGTACCCTTAGGTATTTTTAAAAACTTTTGTTAATTTTCAATTAACAACTTTCAGTTCTATAGATGTTATCGCTATTTTCGGAACTGTGAGCTTATTCCACAAATCGAATGATTCTTTTGAATCAGTTTTGTATCTTCCATTTTTTGCTTGTCTGATGCTACTAATTCAATAAATCTGCCAATAAAAAATTTTTGCTCAGGGATTTTGTTTAATTTACATAACGAATCTTATTATTATTAATTTCCTGTTATTATTATTAATTTCCTGTTTTCAAAACTTCTAAAATTTGTGCCTCAGTATTTGAAATTTTTCTGCACAGCTTTATTAGATTTTTGTCTGACTTTAAATTGAATTTGGGTGATACAAACAAATTTAAAAAAAAACAATAAACCGTATATTACAAGAATTATTGTAAACGACAAAATATATATGTGCTTCTAAGTTAAAAATATAGCGTTATTATTTTTCGTAAATAGCTTTTAATACGCATCGTTTGACTCTCATTTCTTTAAAACTTCGGACAAATATTTTGATTAAACTAAAAGCAAGTAAGAGCAGGGCATCTTCGGCTATGCCGAAGGCTTCATACCTTTCATGAACACCAGAAAATTTTACTTTAACAGATTACGGAATTTGAAAAACGTTTTATATTCACAGCATAAATAGATATAGGAATTACTATGTATATAAAAAATCATATCTAAACAATCAAAGGTATGGAGGATATATCTTATAAAGTACCAATCTAAGTGATTTTCACTGCTATAGCACCGATCTTGACGATTTTCTCAGTAGACTTTGTATGATTATTTAGAAAATAGCTCACGAAATTTCTCGGTTTTCGCTGTCCAAATAAAGGATTTTCACAGTAAAACTTCATATCTGAACAATCAGTTGTATGGAGGCAATAGATTATATTGGCCTGATCTTCGTAGTCTTTACTGTAACCTTTCTGTTGATAATGACTGAAAATAGTGCGAAATTTTATGTGCCTAGTTGCATAAATGGAGAAGTTATAACGAAAAATCTCATATCTAAACAGTCAGTTTTATGGGAGCTATATGTTATAGTGGTCCGATTTTTCCGGTTCCGACAAATGATTGATATATTATACAAATACACTCTCTTAACAAATTTCAGTCGGATATCTCGAAAATTGAAGGACTAGATTGCATACAGACAGACGGACGGCAGACGGACAAGGTTAAATCGGCTCAGTTCGACATTCGTATCATATATGTAAGTATACATTTTCATGGGTCTTCTCTCTCTTCTTATTCTGGTACTTACAAACATCGGACCAAAGTTATACACTATTTCATGCTCATGAAAGGTATAAAAAGATTGATCAAATTTCAGCAAGATAATTATCATTTTATAGTGATAATTGTAGTCGTTTTCGTATACGAAAAATTGTACAAGACGGCACTGTCGATAAAATTTACGCTTCTCCGCTGGGTACTTATGTACATATATGTTACCTGGATTTAGTAGACTTTGCATTCGGAACTAGTAAATTTTTCTGTGTGGATGTGTCGCCTAACTTGCAAACTTAACGGTCATACTGGTTTCACTACTGGTGCACCGGTCGGAGAATTCCAAAGACAAACTAATGTAATGAATGAAAAAATAATAGTAAAACACAAATATGTAATCCGATACTCAGGAATGGCGGCCATAACGTAGCTTAGCGGCATTTCCACCAATGCGAACGTTATAGTAATAATAATATAAAAATGAAACATAACACGTAAATAAAAAAATAAAAAACAATGCTTTGATTGACGGATTGCGTGCGTATAATTGTATCCCTTAGATGTTTTGTTTACATGCGCCATTTTCACATTTTGTCTCATTGTACTTCGGTTGCCGACAATACCGCTTATTTCTTTCACTTTATTTCAAAGTTTAATTGCATATTAGTTGAACTCGCACTCGCAAGTGAATTTGTATGCTCATATGTGCATGCGAGTATAACTTAGTAAAAGAATTATATGTGCATCATGTTTTTCCTCGATTTCTCTGTATTAAATAAGGGCAGAAGTGGGCACTTCTTTGCCCGCGCAGCAGCGAAAGTGCGAGCGCGGGCTAGAGAAAGGGAAAAACAGTTTACGGGAGAAAGGGTATGAAAAGTTGGTAAAAAAATATTTATATCTAGGTAGGTGCTTATATGAGGGTATATATAAATGAGTTTGTAAAAGGGGGCGTGGCACATCCTATAGGCGAGGAATCCTTTATCAGCTATAACTTCGGAACCATAAGTCCCACGAACTTGAAATTTGTTATGCAAACATATCAATGGTAGGTGTTTATATGAGGGTATATATAAACGAGTTTGTGAAAGGGGCCGTGGCTTATCACATATTCGTTGAAATTTTTATCAGCTATAACTTCGGAACCATATGTCGCATCAGGGGGAGGGTGAAATAACACAACCGGCAATAACACAAAATTTGCTTTATTTCACTTTTAAATGGGAAATAATTCCAAAATCTGAGTTTTGCTTTATTTCCAACAAAGGGTGGAAATAAAACAAATTTTTGCCTTATTTCCCATTGCTTATTTATACTATTTGTAACAAAAACAGTTTACTGACAGAAGGAAAAAGAACTTTGTTTATTCCAAAAATTTAATTAAGCAAATATTTTTACTTATGAAAAGTCTAAAAAATTATAGGGAAAGCGTCTAACTGCTCGGCAAACTGGACATGGCGTTTTGTATGAATTTTGTCTGCATGCTTTTTACAACGCTTTTATCAACTTGCAATGCTGTGTATCCAGACACCATTCATTGCTATAAAACCTTTGCTTTGCAAAGATCCTATAAAAAAGTCTAGTGCAAAGGGCCTGCGTACGCTACAGCGGAAATAGACGACACGCCATTTCTTTAAATGAAATTAATTGGTGCTCGTATTTATGTACATACATATCGTCGTTTAAAGTACAAAACCGCGTATCGTCATTCTGCAAAACCGCGTAACTGACTTTGGCTGCCAAAAATTGGATTTGCTCACACAAGCTCTTGGCTCAATCCTTATCCATTCGCCCTGAAATATACTAGCCACAAATGCGATTGCTTTATAAAAAAGAGAACCATTTTGAAATATGAGTGTTTGTACGCTCTAGAAAATAATTTCTACAACTTCACATACGCGGTTTTGCATTTTGCTGATACGCGGTTTTGCATTTTGTTGATACCCGTTTTTGCACTTTAGACGACGAAATGTATATGCATGTGTGTGCACCAATCTATTAATATCGTTGAATTATTTTAATATATATTGCAAAATTTTATACAGTCAGACTAAAAGTTAGAAAATAAATAATATAAAAAAAACTTTTTAATATACAACGCTTTTGTAAATGGACTAAAAAGTAGAAAATAATATTTCTCAGTCCCATAGAATTTGTTTTGATAACTTTTAATTTTGAAATTTTAGCAAAAGTTATTATAAACCATTTATGAGATTGAAAATGAAAAGCGTGAGGCAATACAAAGCATTAGATTTAATATAGTCAATACATAACATAGACCTAAAATCTCTACAGTGAAAGTACAAATTTGAGATCGATTTTAAGCGGTCGTTATTTATATATCCACATACATACATATATTATATATATTCAGGACTATTACATGCGCCCCACGCTTTTCATTTTCAATCTCATAAATTGTTTGTCAAAAGTTATCAAAACAAGTTCTATGGGACTGAGAAATATTATTTTCTACATTTTAGTCCATTTGTAAAAGCGTTGTATATAAAAAAGGTTTTTTTTATATTATTTATTAATATGTTGAAAACATTGCAAGAAAACCTTAAAATGTTTGTATGGAACCGTGGTGCAATAAAGGTGAAGTAATAAAACAGCTTTCTCGCTTTATTTTTTTTGCTTTCGGCTGCCTTATAGTCAAATTTTAAAGGCAATTTTTCCAATAGGGCAGTGTCAAAATCTTTCTTCTCTAATTACTTCACCTGGTATAATTCCGCCATGGCATGGAACAAACAAAAGTTGCCGTTCCTGTTCGCAACATATGTATAACACAGAGAATACTGCTTTGAGTTTTATCTACTGTTAAAATTTCTGCGTTATCATCACTTGCTATAGCACACTTAAAATTAAGACATTTATAACAAACATTTTATGAAGAAAATCCCTTCTTCGTTTAAAATAAAAATAAGCGAAATCGGCCCAATTTCATACAACCCTGCCTGACATGAATATTTTCTCCACGATAAGGTTAGTAGCCATTTCTAACCGATTTTGGGTCGCTTAGTCAAAAAGGAAACATATATACATATTTGAAATTTAAGAAAACAAGGCAAATAGCAAAATCGGCTAAAAACGGTTAAAAACGGCTAATTTTTTTCTGCAAAACGGCTAACAAATCGGCTGCCGGCTAAATCGAAATTTCTCCGGCTGTTTGCTATCGCAACCGGCTAAATCTAGCCGGAAAACGGCTAAAATGGCAACACTGGTGGGGTGCATGCAATAACACGATACGCAATAATTCCCATTACTTGGGCATTAAATAGAAGTTTCAGAAGTGAACTAGTATAATATTACTTTTACATTGGATCCAAATGCGTTATTTGAAATCAGTCGTTTGAAGGTGTTTACACTGCTTGATTCGTATTTCGTTTGACTTCTCATCAATTGAAAACGGAAAAGAAAAACAAAATGAATGTTTGTTTATTTGTTACGTTTTCACGCTTTAACTACTCAACCGATTCCCATTAAATTTTGTACACTGGGACCATTTAGCCCAACTTAAAATATAGGATAGATTTAACCTCGATTATATGAGGGGGCGTGGCACCTCCCATAAAACGGAATATTCATAGAGTACAGGGACTTGGTATAGATACATATACGTATATAAAAACAATTCCATTTTAATGGACGTGAATTAAGGGAACTATTTATTAGAAATTTATAATAAAGAATGGATGACAAGAGGCTTAAAAAGTTGTAGTTTGAGGGCTTGCCACCTGTTCGAAAAGCCAAATTTAAATTAATTATTCACAAGCTATCTAAAAAATGAATATATGAGTGTCAAATGAAAGATTGCTAAGAAACCTTCAGGTTGAACATTAAACATATTATTGAGGTGTTTTACAAGCGTTGCCACCCGTTTAAAAATAAAATTCATTTAATTTAAATGCATTACTACAATATGGGTATCAATCAAAAGGTTTTTGATAAGGGTTTTAGTTCTAGACTACATGTAGGAGGGTTGCCATCTGTTTGAAAAATCAAATTCTTCTTGAATTAAAGGAATTTGATAATTGGACTATATATAACAATATGGACGTCAGACAAGAGGAATTTAATAGGGTTTTAGTAAGAAAATAATTTGAAAAGGGTTGCCACCTGTTTTAAAACTCGAGTTTAAATTAGAAATGTTCAGCTTAAACATGTAGAGTTTTTCAAAGTCTTTGAAGAGGGTTACCACCTGTTATAAATTTAAATTCAAGTACAATCATATTATAAGGTTAATGAGTTATTACAATCTATGTTTTAAACGGAAGAGTATTGAAAAGGCTTTGTTTCTAAGCAACACACTCCACATTATAGGAATTAACGGTATATAAAGTAAAATTCAAAATTTTCAATCATTTCAATGAATTATTATAATATGGGTATCAATCGAAATGCTTTTTTAAATGGCTTCATTTCTTAACTACATGTTCATATGTAAGTATGAAAAAGTATCACAAGGGATAGGTTTAAGAAATGAAAAAATTTTGAACATATTAAAAAAATTTAAATCGCCTGATTTTCGCATATTTTTAGTATGTTGTATTTAATTAAAATAAATGACACCTAATATAGCACGTAGAAATTTCATACACTCAGCGAAGCGGGTGAGAGCGAGAGAACCGAGTATGGGAACGCTTTCTGGTAAATTCCTGTAAATTCTTGCAACTTCTTGCGAGTTAGGAAACGCAACTAACGGGTGATTTTTTTGAGGTTAGGATTTTCATGCATTAGTATTTGACAGATCACGTGGGATTTCAGACATGGTGTCAAAGAGAAAGATGCTCAGTATGCTTTGACATTTCATCATGAATAGACTTACTAACGAGCAACGCTTGCAAATCATTGAATTTTATTACCAAAATCAGTGTTCGGTTCGAAATGTGTTTCGCGCTTTACGTCCGATTTATGGTCTACATAATCGACCAAGTGAGCAAACAATTAATGCGATTGTGACCAAGTTTCGCACTCAGTTTACTTTATTGGACATTAAACCAACCACACGAATGCGTACAGTGCGTACAGAAGAGAATATTGCGTCTGTTTCTGAGAGTGTTGCTGAAGACCGTGAAATGTCGATTCGTCGCCGTTCGCAGCAATTGGGTTTGTGTTATTCGACCACATGGAAGATTTTACGCAAAGATCTTGGTGTAAAACCGTATAAAATACAGCTCGTGCAAGAACTGAAGCCGAACGATCTGCCACAACGTCGAATTTTCAGTGAATGGGCCCTAGAAAAGTTGGCAGAAAATCCGCTTTTTTATCGACAAATTTTGTTCAGCGATGAGGCTCATTTCTGGTTGAATGGCTTCGTAAATAAGCAAAATTGCCGCATTTGGAGTGAAGAGCAACCAGAAGCCGTTCAAGAACTGCCCATGCATCCCGAAAAATGCACTGTTTGGTGTGGTTTGTACGCTGGTGGAATCATTGGACCGTATTTTTTCAAAGATGCTGTTGGACGCAACGTTACGGTGAATGGCGATCGCTATCGTTCGATGCTAACAAACTTTTTGTTGCCAAAAATGGAAGAACTGAACTTGGTTGACATGTGGTTTCAACAAGATGGCGCTACATGCCACACAGCTCGCGATTCTATGGCCATTTTGAGGGAAAACTTCGGAGAACAATTCATCTCAAGAAATGGACCGGTAAGTTGGCCACCAAGATCATGCGATTTGACGCCTTTAGACTATTTTTTGTGGGGCTACGTCAAGTCTAAAGTCTACAGAAATAAGCCAGCAACTATTCCAGCTTTGGAAGACAACATTTCCGAAGAAATTCGGGCTATTCCGGCCGAAATGCTCGAAAAAGTTGCCCAAAATTGGACTTTCCGAATGGACCACCTAAGACGCAGCCGCGGTCAACATTTAAATGAAATTATCTTCAAAAAGTAAATGTCATGGACCAATCTAACGTTTCAAATAAAGAACCGATGAGATTTTGCAAATTTTATGCGTTTTTTTTTAAAAAAAAGTTATCAAGCTCTTAAAAAATCACCCGTTATTAATAATGAAACAAGATTTGTAGTACAGAAAGTGATGATCAGCATGTATAAACTGTATGCTGAATTACTGTTTACCCGAACGACGTCGGGTGCTCCGCTAGTAAATATATAAAAATGTATTGATGTTCGTGTGTTATTGCATAACTCAAGAACGGCTCAACCGATTTGCTTAGTTTTTATTTCATTTTGTGTCTTTCTCTCCGTAGAAGGTTTGTGAGGAGAAGATTGGAAAAATGGTGATGCCAGATATCTGCAATATCAGAAAAAAAATTTGTATTATTAATAAGGCCCAATAATGCTATTTCACTGAGAATGTGTACAAAAATTAATTCAGAAAAAAAATTCGGTAGGGTTGCCACCATTCGGAAAAAAATTGTATATGTAAAAATGGATTCCTTTCGTGTGCTATCGCATAACTCCATAACGGCTAAAAGGATTTGCCTCGCTTTTATTTCGTTTTGTGTTTTTCTGTCTGTAGAATGAAGTTAAAGAAAAAATTGCAAAACCGGTGTTGCCGCATATATTTCAAATATCAATAAAAAAATATTAAATTTACGTAAGCCACAATAATGTACTTTATCGAGAATGTATAAACAAATTTATTAAAAAAATGAATAGGGTTACCACCACTCGAAAAAAAATCTTTACACATAAAAATGAATTGCTGTTCGTGTGTTATCCCATGACTCAAGAACGGCTTAGGGGATTTGCTTCGTTTTTAATTTATTTTGTTTCTCTCTGTAGAAAGTTCGTAAAAAATCAAAAAAAAATTTAATTTAAAAAAGCCGCAATAATTATATTTCACTGAGAATGCATTAAAAATTTAATATAGAAAAAAATTTGGATAGGATTTGGATAGGGTTGCTGTATCAAAAAAAAATTTCAATTTAAATAAGGCGAAATAGTGCTATTCCACTGCGAATGTACGAAAACATTTTAAACAGAAAAAATTTGCGTAGGGTTGCCACCATTCATGTCACGGTGTTTGTGGTCAACTCCTCCGAAATGGCTTGACCGATTTGTATGACATTTTTTGTGTATACTTGGAAATATATGAAATCAATCGCATACTCATGGAAAAAGTGGATGTTATTGGAAAACCGAATTTTTTATGCCGCATATCTCTGGAAGTGTTCATGGTAGCGTACTGGAACTTCGTATGGAGATATATAAAATCAATTTGGAAAATGGGCGCGGGGAACAGGTTGTAAGGTATATTTCATAGTGCTATAAAAACCAAATTTTTCATACTGCATAACTCTGAAAGTGTTCATGGTAGAGTACTGGAGCTTGGTAGGGATCTATATGAAATCAATCGCATACTTTTGGAGAAAAATTGGAGCTATTGGAAAAGGAGCGGTTCACCTCCCATGCGAAATTAATCGCATACTCATTAAAAAAAATGATGTTATTGGAGAAGGGGCGTGGCACCTCTCATACAAATCGAGTTTTTCATACTACATATTTCTGGATGTGTTCATTGTAGTCAAGTACTGTACTCTACTTAAATAAACCGAATTTTTAATACTGCACATCTCTGGAAGTGTTCATGGTTGAGTACTCGAACATATAGTAGTATAGAGATATACGAAATCAATCGCATACTCCTAGAGAAAATTTGGGAAAAGGGAGCGCGGCGACTTCCAAACGTACTGAAACTAACTATTACCTATCTTTGGATGTATATACATATAATACTTCTTTTCGCGTGTTTGTGAGTGAATCGATTTTAACGGAATTTTTTGTGTGTGCTTGAGTAAGGTCTCATATAGTTCAGATTCCCAGTTTGACCTGCCAGGTAGCGCTGGAGTCGTGTTATTGTTAAAAATCTTAGTTATGATCCGATCTGGCTTATATTCGAGATATTTATGTACTGGTAACGGTAAGGGCAATACTATTGCAAAAAGCAGCCGCCGGGTGACGCTGGCGTCGAGTTATTACTAAAAATCGTCAAGTGAGAAAAAGCGCCGTGAATTTCCGATTACATCGACGTGCTGTACCACAGAGCATGCCAAGCTCCCGTGTGTTCCGATTGGCCTAATAAGTGTGATTTGTGAGCTTCATTCGGATACACCGGGATTGAGTTGTCCAGGGGTCAATCTCCAATGACCAGATAAGAGCTTTAAGGTATTTCGACTGAAATAAGTCTGTGTATATTGGATTTCTGTAGAACAACGATACTAACCAATTTTTAAATTTCCACCGACTATACCATACAGTTTCAAGGACAGATTCACCATCGAACCGGATCATGGTGGCTACCAGGGAGTTTATGGGAAAAAGTTCTTCAAATTTATTTCGTTTTGCGATTCGTTAGGTTATTGAAGACGACAATGGAAATATGCCTTCTCACAACCACCAAACCGTCATATTAGCAGATAAATGTATCTTTGGAAATCGTGAATGTGAATTTTTGGTGAAAATTTTGGACCAAAATATTTCAGTAAAAAACATAAATTTTGGGCAGGATGAAGTTCGCCGGGTCTGCAAGTTCTAAATAAAAAAGTACGCTAACAACTGAGTGTAATAAACTTAAATATTTAGAAGCTATTTTCATACTAAAGCCCGTTTTATAAATTTTTCATATTATATCATGGCCTATGATATCCCGAGCCCGGCAAGATAACGGGAAAGAATTTTCGTGGCATGAAATCTTGTTAAGAGTAGATATTGCAAAACCTCAGGGGAATTCAAGCCCGGATTTTAAGCTAGACACTCAAAAAGTGGGGTTTTCTTTCCTTGAATAACGGTTTTGTTATTTGGACTGCATGAATAACAGCGATTTCCCGCTGGAAGGTCTAAATATCTTTGGTCTCATTGTCCGAAAAATTAATCAATCAGATCCATAACGAATGTTTCTACTTCTGGATATTCATTTATCTCAAAGTAAAAAGATTTTATATATTTTCCAAAGCCATATGGGTGTTTCCATACAGCCGTACGCGACATTCGTACGCTTATAGAGTAACGTAAATCTATCAAAAATAGAAGTTACAGAAAAAAAAAAGATTACGGTTATGTTGCAACCAAAGGGTACTATGTTTGAGAAAAAACCAGGTGATAACGTACGCGACAAAAAAAGAAGTGGTTTTAAGGCACATATACATGTATGCGAAAGTCTGCGAATCATGAGAGTTTTTCTTTTCTTTAAAAATTCCTAAACTAAGCTAAATAATGTACCTTTACAATTGTTCCATTTTTTGATAGAAATTATCTCTGGTTAGTTTTTATTAAAAAAATATATAATAACGTACGCGACATAACGTACGCGACAGATTTTTCCCCCATACAATATTTTTACTAGTAACACACACAAAATTAAATTTTTTCAGTTCTTCTCTCCACCGTTTCGCGTTTTCAAAACCTTTTTCCGCCGTCTGAATACGAAATTTAAAGTTATAAAGCCGTTTGAATTCATTTGCTTGCATTTTCGGTTTACATTTTCATGGAAACACGCATATATGTGAAAGTCTGTGAATCATGGGAGTTTTTCTTTTCTTTAAAAATTCCTAAACTAAGCTAAATAATGTACCTTTACAATCCTTTCATATTTTAGGAGAAATTATCTCTAACTAGGTTTATATTTAAAAAAAACAATAACGTACGCGACATAACGTACGCGACAATTTTTCTCGTAAGTAATAAAATGTATTTATTGAGAACCCTTCTCGCCACCGTTTCATTGATTTACAACTATTCTAAATAATTTAAATGGAAAATTTGCAATTAACATTGGTTTTGATGTATTTGATTGAAATTTTCGTGCTTACAATAACGTATGCGACAAACTTTAAAGGGTAATAAAATATATTTTTACTTCGGTTGGAAAGAAAATTTTACTGTATATCTTTAACTAGAAGAATTCTCGCTTAAGAATTGTAATCTGCATTACCTGCGACTGCCAATATACAAATGACATAGACAAACAATGTTTTTGCATAACGTACGCGACATTGGAATACTATCAGAAGCAAATCAAAAAATTACCGTTATTCGAGCTCTAACTTCTCCTTTTTCTCATTTTTATAGTTAGTTGTTATTGCAAGTTTGATTTTAAGATGTAATTGTAATGTTTCAAATCTCTTAATTTAGTTAATAGTAAAGAAAAAATAGTTCATTTCATTAGAGAAAACTGAGTCGAAGAGACATTCAGTTTTACTCTTCCATTTTTGAGTTTTAAAATTCCAATAAGCTGAAATACTTCTATAATATAAAAATTCGAGTATTTTTCTCTTATTAATTCGTCTTAAAACCCCTTTTCAATTGTTTTTATTTTTTCAGTCCTGGTTGACATTTTCATGGAAACACCCATATGTGCATACAAGATTCCTTTCGCCAAACGTAGGTTTACCATGGAAATAGAATGGGTCTCTAATATTTATGGTAGTCGTTTGTATCAACTACTTCATCACTGAAAATATCGTTTTTAAATGCTTTCTACAAAACTTATATTTTTTGTTAAATGCCAAAAGCTTATTTTCGTGCAATAGATTGCGCTGTGATTTAGCGATTTATTTATTTAGCCTAGGTACCAAGTCCGTCTTTATTATTTATTGGAACTGTTTCTTGTGACAAATATATTCAACTACATATATATTTTTCAGCAAAGCATGTTGTCCCTAGCAGCTAAACTATGGATATGCTGTTTGGATCACTCTTTGAGGTTTGTATAGGATCGCTAAGCCTATGATTTCCATAGTCTACAGAGTTTCTTTCATGCTACAAAAATTATTTAGATTTATATTTAGATAGTTCAAAGCCACGGGATATTATGGGCCCTGCTATAATATGGAAAATTTATAAAACGGTTTTTAGTATGAAAATAGCTTCTAAATATTTAAGTTTTTAACACTCAGTTGTTAGCGTACTATTTTTTATTTAGAATGTATGACATTGCAGCAATCGGAAGCCGAATAACTCCTTATGCACATATAATTATTTTCTTTGAAGGTACTACTGATTGCTGAAACGGTAAATAAAATTATACACGAATACTAACCTAATGTATGGAAAATACTTATAAACCAACGCCAAAAAACTTTATCTACCCTTATTTAATACAGATAAATCGAGGAAAAACATGATGCACATATAATTCTTTTACTAAGATATATGCACATAAATTTGTACGTACATATATATGAGCCGTTTATTTTGAAAGTGGCATAAGTTACTTCACACCTCACGTTTACCGTTTACTTATATCCGAACATGTCGGTTATTCTTTCAACTTCGCCAACTACTAAAATTTGTGCCTCAGTCTTTGCAATTTTTTGAACAGCTTCATTAGTTTTTTCTTCTGGCTTTAGAATGAATTTGTGTGGTGCAAACAAATATTAACAAAAACGATAAACGTATTTTACGAGAATTATTGTAAACGACAATATATATATATGTGCTTCTAAGTTAAAAATATTGCGTTATTATTTTTCGTAAATAGCTTTTAATACGCATCGTTTGAGTCTCATTTGTTTAAGACTTCGGAGAATTATTTAAATTAAACTAAAAGCTAGTAAGAGCAGCGCTGATACCTTAAATACCTTTCATGGACATTAGAAAATTTTACTTAAACAGATAACGGCATTTGAAAAACGTTTTATATTCACAGCATGATTTATTTTTATTTTTTTTGAGCACATTAAACTTTGATGGACTTTGGCGAGCCTAACATTGTCATCTTTCACACAGATCGTTTTTAGAGCATAATGTTCCATATTTTTGCTATTACAAATCAAAATTCTAAAAAAGCGGATTTTCGGCCCACGCTAATGTGCATGTACTATATAAACAGCATACATGCACTAAGAAAAAAGTTGCATGATTTCTCAAAAAGAGATGGTTTCGGATTTTCCATTTTAGTGATTTCAAATTTTTGAACAGAAAGGTATTTTTTTTTTTTTAATAAATGTTAGATAAAAATAACATGGTTTGAAAGGTTGAAAGAAATGTTATTCAAATTGAATATTTAAAATCACATTCACATGTTCTGGTTGCAGCTGAGCGTGCAGTATTGCTTGATAATATTCGTTAAGGTCCAAGAGATCCTAGGTTCGACTGCCTTCTAATTCAAAATAAAGATTATGATTTTTATTTGGTTATAACAAAACATATCACTAGCTTAGAGCGAAAAGTTCCTAAGCCCATTATTTTTTATTTGAAAGGATATGAAAAAAACGTCTTATAGCCATATTTCCAAGTATTTTGCAAAACTTATTCAAAGTTCAATATTTTACATATATAAAGCAAAACAAAATTCCATACGAATCAGAAGGTTTCGATGTTAAAGTAAACAAAAGATTGCTTGGTGCCGATTCATATGTGGATTATTTTGAAACAAACGCGATATGCTTGTTGTTTTTTTAGTGTATGCATTTACATATGTATTTAGAATATGTCCACATGTTATTATTAACGCGCCCGTATTTCTCTAGAGTCACACGCACTTTTCTGGAAGTAAGTACATAAAGACATGTGTACATATCGCTAGTTTACTGGAGAACCTTATAATCAAAAAAAATATATATATAAATAAATAATGTATTCAGGTTAAGTATGCACAAATGTCCGTTATATTTATCATTTCCAGTATACTTAGCAGCATAAAAAGAAAACAATCACTCTTTGAATAAAAAAAAGAACAAAACCTAACAAAAATCTTTAAGAGCCGTTTTCTCTGTTTTCCGATTAAATTTAACTTCCTGTTATGCATCGCTATCGATGTTTTTAACGAGAAGTTTCGTTTTTTCGCACTTTTGAGTAGTTTAGTTATTATGGTTAGGTATGCATATTACATGAAGTGAGCTGTCAACATATCCAAAATATATAAAATGTTCTCGCATAACTTTTCTCAACATTTCTACCCCAAGTTGTACCGGAGAAATATGTTGATAGATGTTGTCTGCTAATATATTCAAACATGTTGCAACTACATGTTTTTCAGAAATGTTTTTCGAGTTCTTTTTTGTTGCGAAACATGTACCCGCAGATACAGAATTAGTAGGTTCTCTGCCACAGCAAACCCGCACTGCATTGCCAACGGCGTTGGCCACTGAAAGCAGTAACACTATTCAGCTGGCCTACGGGTGGATGTCTCGGCTAAGAAAACAAAAGAAGGATAAAATACGGATGCTGGCTAATGGATATCCGCTGATGTAAGTAAGAATTCGCAATGCGGAAGTGCAGAGAAATAATTTTTGGCTAGTTGCTTATTAGATTATCGCCGTTTCCTTTGCACAGTAGCACAAAAAGTGGAGTGATTTTGGGTTTTCCGTCGTATCAAGGTAAAGGTAAAAATGGCCAAAGTATAGATGTATGCAAAACTCGTGGGTGTTATGAACATACACTTGTCTGCACATATATGTATATGTACATAAGTATCTACGTGCTCCTATTCTTTTTTAAATATTAACAAGATACAATTTTTTTCTTATTTTTTACAAAAATTAGTTTAATGTTAAAAAACTATAAATCAAAGTTTCAAACTTTTTACAAAATTAAGGAAAGTTCAACGAATTTTCATCAAAACTTTAAAGTTTTTATAGCCCATTCAATTTTAGTATAATAATGGGTAATGTGTGGCCGCTGTGGTGTAGTGGTAAGCAGTGCGCAGTGTCTGGGTTCGAGCCCTGGTCAATGCAACATCGCAAAAATATATAGAAAAAAGGTTTATTTTTTAACAGCAGCAGCCCCTCGGCAGGCAAACTTACGAGTGTATTTAATCTTCTCATAAAAATACAATCGACGTTCGGAGTCGGTGTAAAACTGTAGGTTTCTTCCCTTTGTGTGACAGTATCAATGTGCACGCCACAAAACGGAGGAGAAGCTTCCCTGCAAAAATTTGAGGACTCGGTGGTCTACTTGGACGTAGTTTTAGATTATGTGCAAAAGGACCAGGTTGCATACTACTAACTTGTTATGCTGACCTGGACCACGTCAAACGTAAAAAACTGATATATGTGTTGAACACCACCTCTTCGTGGCCCATCGGCAATTTCATTCAGTTGCCGAATGTAAGTATTATTAAAGCGAATTTTAAGAAATATATTTTAGATAATAGATTTTCCTATTTAAATTTAAAAAGCACCTTTAAAAATGATCAAATATCCGGTTTATAAAAAATGAAGTATGAAGTTCAGTCCATGTCCAAAAAGGAGTAGTTTCTAGGTGGTCCCATGTTATACAACGTAGCACAGAGGTGGTCAGGTCCAATGACATCGCAAAGTTAATGTAACCATATTTTCTTCATGTGTATAGACCATTTTGGTTACTAGTGTTGATTACAAGGTGGCGTGGTCCCGTACTAGTATTTAACCTAGTCCCACTTTTTGCAGGGTCGGCCAAACACTAACATATGTGTAAGAGCCAATTTATTATTGTTATTGATGTGCAAATTTTAAGTGACTAAGGATGTTCGTTGACTTTTAATATTTATTTTTTACATGGAAGAAGGTTTATTTTATTTTTCAATTCCCATATTCCTTCAAGACCTTCAAGACATTACAAGCCCATTAAGCTAAGTATTTGTAGAACAAATTTAAAAATGGATGATGCTTTTCGTTGCCTATGCCAGGACTTTAATAAGCATTACGACTATTTTAACACCTCCGACTCACTTTTGATCATTAAGATAACCTTACTTGATATTTTGAATAAATAACATGTAAATCCTTTCCGTTCATTTTATAAGACAAACGTGGTCGACTCACGTACTTTCCCGACTGCGCCACGGTGCAGATCAATGTGAACTGTTGGATTAACAACAGTACATAATTCTTGTATAGCACTAGTCAATTTAAGCATTATAAATAATGTACCTAGTGGAACACCAAATGGCGCCAATACTGGCATCCCTGATTATACCCTTACTGGTATCTCGTGCTTCGAGTGTATCTAATGGTACATACAATGGCGCCCCTACAGGCGTCCCTGGTACCCTTACTGGTATCTCACGCTTCGATTGTACCCCTAATGGTACATACAACGGTGCCCCTATTTGCGCCCCTGGTACCCTTACTGGTATCTCGGGCTTATGGTATGTACTTACAATGGAACCCTGGAACCCTTCCAAACCTGGAAAGGACGCAACACAGCCGTCTTCATCCAGACCAATATGCTTACTACCCTGTCTTTAATACCAGCATACCAATTTGGTTTCCGAGAAAACCATGGTACAATTGAACAACTAAATCGAATTACAAATAAAATCAGAAGGGCATTTGAGCTCAGAGAGTACTGCTCTGCAATTTTTCTCAATGAGGCACAAGCATTCAACAAAGTGTGGCAGGAAGGTCTTATA
>NW_023458558.1:78801457-78811373 GCF_013731165.1 Rhagoletis pomonella | reverse complement strand
TATATAAAATTAAAAAATCGTTACCGCCAAAATTCCACAAAATATTTGAATCATACATATCTAATACAAAATTCGCTGTAAATGTATCTAATTTCACTTTAGAAGACATGCCGATAACGGCTGGCGTTCCTCAATGTTGTGTACTCGGGCCTATGCTGTGTATCATCTACACTTCAGATATTCTAACTAGCAAGGATATATTAACGAACACTTTCGCAGATGATACTGCCTTAGTAAGTCGTAATAAATGTCCCAAAAGAGCTTCAAAATTACTAGAGGAACATTTACTACGCATAGAAGAATGGCTGACAAACCGGCGCATAAAAGTCAACGAACAGAAGTGTGAGCATACAACATTTTCATTGACACCGCAAGTATGCCCTCCAATGAAATTAAATAATGTCCGTGGAATATGGAGCCAATGAGGTGACATATCTACGAATACACTTGGATAAGAGACTAACTTGGCGCAAACACATATCAACCAAGATTACACAAATGAAGGTAAGGCCAGCTAGCGTGAACTGGCTTATAAACAGTAAATCAAAATAGAAACTAGATTATAAAGTACAAATATATATCGTCACTAGACACGAATAAAGGTGCAAGCTCAAAAGTTGACCGGGAAAAAAGGCTCATAAAAAAACCTCAGCGAAGAAAGACTCTTAACATAGTTGACGGCGAACGCGTCTTTCGTTAAAATATTTGACGGCGAAGAAGGACGCGTAAACTTATTTTCGCGGTCAAATATTTTTACGGGTGTAACAGTAAGTGAATTCCCCAAAGAGATTTGGGGAATGGTGCTGAAGTGACAGTACTTGACCAAGTACAAGTCTATGATTACGCATCTTTCTTCGCCGAAGTTTTTTCTTAAGCGCCTTTTTTCGTAAAATTTTTTTACGCGTCTTTTTTCGCCGTCGAAATACTAGTGACGATATATAATACAGTCATTAAGCCTATATGGATGTATGGTATTCAACCGTGGAGTACGACCTGTGCAACCAACATTGATAAGATCCAAAGATTCCAATCTAAAGCGCTAAGGGCCTTAACATGGTATGTCCGCAAAGAAAATATACATAGGGACCTTGGTATACAGATGGTTAAATCTGTAATCGACAGCAGCAGAGCAAACTATAAAATAAAACTTCGTAACCACTAGTAGTACCACTCTAGTACCGAGATATTAACTTTAAGTACCCAAATAGGCGAAATGGGGTACAAAGGCGTATGGACTCTAGAACGTCTAACACTCGAGCAATATGGTAAATAGACATTGAAATTTTATGAAATCGCATACTTTAGAAAAAGGAAAGGTGTGTAAAAACCAAAAACAATGTGAATAAATCATATCGTCGCTGGAATAATGTAGTAGTGTAACATGAAAAGTATAGTTTTTAGAAAAACGAATTACAAGTGGTTATAATCCAATCGACCAAATCTAAAGTTTAATGGTGCGCTTCTTATTCCAAATATTCATATTTTAAATACACTACACTTTTTATTGATTCCTTAGCTCAGGCTTTCCCAAAGTGGGTGCCGCGGCACCGTATGCCTGGGGTGCCGCTAGTGGCTAGAGTATACTAGTGGTGCGGGCAAATTCTTTATACTTTCCATACACAACGCAAGCAGTTTGATCACACTTCAACATGGCGGTCAGATAATCAAAAAATTTAGATTTTTATTAAAATTACCTTCAGTGGCTCGTCAAACCCCATACACAACTCAAATTGCTTGCAGCAAAGAAATATTTCGCTTGATTTGTCAAGCCGCTTGTGTGGTGTATTTCGCTCTTAGGCGTAGTTCCCCTGTACGTTTTGTCAACGAAAAATTTAATCAGAAAAATAGCCGAAAACGTACCCTTTTCACAACTATTTATGATATCTCGGTATTCCCTGGCGACTAGGAAGATGCCGCCACTAGATTTAAAACCCGTATTGGGTGACGCTGCGAAGATAACAGAGAGAGGCCTGTGAAATTAAAATACATCTCTGGTTTTTTCTAGCACGTCGAGAGTTTTGTTATTAGTGACTTGTATATTTTAGAATTCCTAGCAATTTGCATGAAAACCCCATAAATAAACAAAGTAATCAGAAAAACTTATATAACTTCGAAGTTAACGCTAAGAAATTTGAAAGCAGCTGGTTTCACTAGCAATTTGCATATAAAATTTAAAACATTAAAATTATTTATCACTTAAATTGCTTTCGTGAAATTGGCTGTCAAAATTATTTTCTTAGCATTAACGCGCATTACCAGCGTAAACTTGGAAGGTTTAGAAAAAACCATTGTCGAATAATTTCCCAACATTGACTCTGAGGATGGCTTTAGCTGGATAACAAACCCGTTTTCATGTGGCCCAAAAAGTAAACCTACTGCGATGACCAATTAAGCTTTTGAAAACCTTCTGGACATCAGTGAAGACAGCACTTTGATTATTAAATACTACGTTGGCAGCCAAGAGAGTTCTGGATGCAAGTGTATGCAGGAAACACTGCTGTTGGCAAGATTGCATTACAAATACTAGTGACTTTTACTTTAACATTTCTATGTGAGATTGCATTTGCAACAAATGCTTGCATAAACAAGTAATTTTTAAGCAAAAAACAAAACTCACTTCAATTCTCATATACAAATTTTAGATTATCGTTAATCTCTTCATGATCCAATGATCGGATTTAAACCAAATTAGAATGGGACCACCTGCATAGTAACCGGTTAACGAGGTTCAAAGTTATGCCTAACATACATAACAAAAAATATAATAAAAAAATATTCCGACGAATTGATAACCTTCTCCTTTTTGTGAAGTCGGTTAGAAACACATACTCCAGCAAGCTTTCAGCGTCAAATGATTTCAGCGTAAAGTCGTCAAAGCTCCCAATAAACCTAAAGGAAATGATGAAATCATCATAACAGTTTTAGTCCTCACATTAATGCTAAAGGAGTATAAAGTTTGCATTGTGTTTTCTTGTTTTCGCAGACATTTGAAGAGTAGGGATGCCGCGATTTTTTTTAGCACAACAAGGGTGCCGCGGTGAAGAAAGTTTGGGAAGCCCTGCCCTAGCTGTTAATTCACAAACAAATTCTGTACCATGTTCTATTCTGTATTTATATTTCTAAGTAAATACTATTGTATATTTCTAAGTAAATACTATTTGAGCTAATTTTTTTTGCTTATACACTCTTTTATCTTTGAACTTTTTATATGAAATCTTTGTACACTATTTTATATTGGTTGCAAACTCAGAAAATCTAATTGATGTATGTCGATATTACACTATTTTATTATTCACATTTTGAAGCTGCCTGTGAAAGTTAGCAGCAATATAATGAAGTTAAATGCTCTAACGTTATTTTAATATTATAAGAATTTCTTTGGGATTTTGTTAATAATAATAGTCCAAGCGTATTTGTAAATAATTGTATTACCTACACTGTTATTATAAAATTTCGTTTTTCCCGAATAAGTTCGCGATCCAAAAAGATATTTAAGAAAACTAAAGATTTTTCAAATAGATTAAAGGATTGTCTATCCAATGGTATGATTATCGAATAATAGTGTATGTGGCATTTGAAAGCAATTTAAAAAGTACCTTTTTACCAACCACAAGTAGTTTGAATTATTAATTTTTTCTTGTAAGCAACTAACTTTATTAACAAGGCGATGTCCTAAAACCAAGCTAATTATCCGACGCTGCATATGTTCGAACTACTTTAAAATTCATCAACTGCACAAATAGTTTGTTTCCAACTACTTTGCCAATTGATTAATTTCTGACACATTTCACACGACGTTACAACAAATCCATATACCCGAGGGTGTGTACTAACGGGATAAGAATAATCTAGAGAAAAAGAAGTTGCTTTGTGGGATATCTGTAAAAAAGAACTGCAACTAACTTTGCAGTGGACTTTATTTTTACTATGATTACGTGCCAATTACTTTAATCCTATTTGATGCTAGTTAAAAAAGTTAAGTTAAATCAAGTTAGCGAACTTCATATTCTGCTTAAACGGGATCTTTATATCCATAAATTATTTTTTTGCTTTTTAATTCTTATTGTAATAACATTTATTTTTTATTTTTTTTTTAAACTATAATTTTATTATTCATCAGGTTTTTTTTTACACACCATTCCTTTTTCTTGTTTTAATAAAAGGACCCACCTTGAAGCTATCACTGGAGGTCGAATATTCTTTTGAAATGAGTGTTGCTCACGTTTCAGATATAAAGCATAAAATTTGTGCGTTTCCGGAATATATTGTGTCTTCGCGAATCTATCTTGAAGCTTTTGCTTAACCCTCTAGTAGGATGGACCGCCTCCAGACGGTCGTTAACTAAACACCTTTTTAGTGCACCTATAATAATTTTTTTCTATATTCGTAAGGCACGATCTTTAGACAAATATCGTACCCTTACGGCGAAGTAAATTTTAATCCGTTATGTCAATCCGTTTTATTTTTATCGGCAGTTGAATTACAGATTGTGAAAGACACGGTTAAAATTAATTATTTCTTGCTATTTAGTAATTTCGTAATTAAAGAAATTTTTTCTTTTGAAAAATTTTTTGAAATTAAACAATTCGGTAGATTTCGTAGTTCAAAGCACCGTATTTGGATATAAGTTTTATAATTATGTCACCATTCAAAATGGAGAAAATTGCTTTCGAACACAGACCGTCTACAGACCGGCTTGCCGACATATAAAAACCCAGTTTGCATTTTTGACCGTCTGCAGACGGGATTGCCGGTTCGTAGGTCAACATTGTGTAAGAGAAAGCTGAAAATACGTCAAAGTATATCGGCGAGCCCGTCTCCAGACGGTCTGGGTTTTTCTCCCCTGTAGGAAAAAGTTACTGTCACAGATCGAAATGGACATAATTTTTGGATTTCTCGTGCTAAAATCACCCATTCCTGAATTTTTCAACTCATAAAAAAATTGGCCTACTAGAGGGTTAATTTCATTGTAGTCACCCTTGGATAGGGCTGCCAGATATCTCCGTTGCCAAACCGGGACAATTTGGTAAACCTAACACAACACCAATTTTTAACAATTTTTTTGCTGACAGCTTCTTCTATACAAACTATATTCTACAATCCTTTTTGTATGGAATACACTGTCAGCAAAAACAAAATTGCTTTATTAATTAGCTAAAAAGCTAAATTTTCAACATTGCTTAAAAGATCAGATAAAAAATTCCCTGAGCTAATAATTTTGTACGGCACTGTACTTATAAGTACACTAGGTTTCATGAAAAAAAATGTAAGTACAAGATAACATTAAAAAATTAGTCATATTTTTCGTTGCAGTGAATTTGTTTCAAAACTTCTGACTTCCTTAATATAATTGTACGTAATTTTGAACGTATGAACTTTTTTATATTTAGCAAATTTCTTTCCTTAGTCCATTAAGGTGAAATAAGAGAAACAATTTATCTATATCCGATATATGACTAGGTATGGCCAAGATGTATTAAACAAGGTGTGATGGACAACTCAGTGAGGCTCTCTTTTAAGGTACTATAACTTCAAAAAATATAAACAAATGACAACTCTTCTGTGAAAGCGGGAAGAAATGTATACCTTTTCTTTGGCATTTCCTTGGGGTAGTTAAAACACTATAAACACACATTTTTACATTCTATAAACTTTGTCGCGAAAAATTACATTGGAAGTAAACCATGCACAAACAAAAAACGAGCAAAAAGGGCTACATAATTAGCATCAAGAAGGGCACTTTGCACTTAAAGGTATGCTTGTGCAAAGTTCAACTAGCTCGAGATGTAACTATTTCACAAATAGCATTGGTAGTGATTTTTGAACTTTTATTCAAATTTCTTCAATTAAAATCTGGACACTTAAACGAAACCCGGGACATTTTAAGGTCGGACCGGGACAAATAGTGTAACACCGGGACATGTCCGGGAAAACCGGGACCTCTGGCCGCCCTACTCTTAAACGCATACAGCGCTTTCTTTTTCCCTAAATTATTCTTATCCTATTGGTAGAGGGCCTCGGGTGTGTTGAGCTGTCGGGAGTTGAAGACTTGCTTTACCTGCTAGTCGCTTAAAATTTCCTCCAATTGCGTCGCATTCAGATTTCCCAACACTAACATATGAGTAGTCCACTTGCAAACAGCGTTATTTAATTTTATAATAGTAAGCCATAAATTAAACCAAGTAAGCAAGTCTAAGTTCGGGCGGAGCCGAACATTAAATACCCGGCGCAAGTATTAAATATATGTTTTTCTCCTTTCCGAAAGCTACTGCTACATGGTAAGCTGGGGTGTATAAATTTTGAGTAAACTAGCGTCCTTAAATTTTGAAATATTGAAGTTTCAAGCGTTTCCGAGTTTGGTACAAATTGGTAGAACGGTTACCGAGATACTTATATGTGATCATAAGTGGGCCGTGCCACGCCCATTTTCCAAAATTGTATTATTAACGTATTTCTTGGTAAAGAATTGTTGCAAGTATCAAATTTGAATATATCGCAGTTTTCGTATTTCTGAAAATTACCGTTATATGGGAGGTCGGCGTGGTTATTGACCGATTTTGCCCATTTTGCCCAATACCATCCGTCCTACGCCCAAAAGAAGTGCACGTACCAAGTTTCGTTAAGATATCTCAATTTTTACTCGAGTTATCGTGTGCACAGACGGACGGACAGACGGACGGACGGACGAACAGACAGTCACCGCTTAATCGATTTCATTTTAATTTTGATCATTTTTGTATACATATGTATGTCTATATCTATCTCCATTCGTTTTGCCTCTTACAAACAACCGTTATGTGAACAAAGTTATAATACGCTTGTGCACAAGTGCGCTCGGGTATAAAAACGACTACGACAACAAGTAACTTTTATATTAAATATTTCTCTTATTACCTGAAAATTTGGATAAATAAGAGCCTAATAACATTATAACATAACATTAACAGTCTATACGACCTAAAGCAGTTTTCTAAGTTCATCAGAAGATGGAGACTTTTGAAAGTTTATAAATAAGTATGATAGCCACTATTGCAAGAGTATTAACATTTGATGCTATTTTTCAGAATACAGAAAGATTTTGCACTGTGTTGTTAGTGGACATGAAACCGTTTTAAATACTGGTTATTTACTCACCAAAAACTAAACATCGAAAAAAATTTACATAGCGCAGTTTGCAAGTGGACTACTCATATGTGTAAGCGCGAATCTATGTATTATTAGTAGGGTGGCCAGATATTATAGTGACATAATTAGTTGGGATCAAAAATCAGTACAAAACCATAAAAATCAGCTAATTTTTAAGCGTATTTTTTATTATTAACAATATAACAACCAAATAACAGCGCATTAATTTAACAAAAAATAACTAATAGACTTTTAAATACATATAGTATTATCAATATAAAAATTCATTACTTTAAAACAAGTCAAAGGTATTACGTATGTATGTACAGTTGTGCTCAGGAAAATAGTAATAAAATGATTGACAGGTTTTGAAAATTTTTTCTTTCCTTACTTGATTAAAATTTTTTATAAAAATATAGTTAATTCTATAACAAAATACATGTGAGCTGAAGTCTCAAACTTTCTAGAAAATTTATAAAAATTGAGAAAATTAAAAAAAAAAAATTGTAGCCCATTCAATCAAAATCTGCACATGTACTGATTAATTAAGCGCATCTGGCCACCCTAATTATTAGTTACAAAGTTATAACAAAATCATGAGGCCAATCGCTTTTTATTAAACTCGTGGAGCACCGAGTTGATCGAGTGTTAAAATTTTTTTTCGTTTCCTAAACAGTGGAATCGTGTTTTTCGTCTCAAAATCTATATAATTAGTGTAATAAAACATACAACAAAATTTTGCTTGGAACAAATTCGGGGGATTTTGCATGTTTTTTGAAGAATACTATATTTGAGCAATTTTTTCAAGGTCAGGGAGTAATTGTGGGTCAGTGGTAGTATTTTTCCGTGAAAAGAAATAATATTAGCTTTCAAAACCATTTTGTTTCATATCAAAATGTTGTTTTTGTCGACAGCGCTTCGATTAATTCGTATGGAATGCTCAAAAAGCACGCCGTGCGGCACCTACCATATAACGGTAATTTACAGTAACACGAAAACGGCGATAAATCAATTCTACAATAGGGCGTTCTTCTACCAAATTTTGAAATAGGGCGTTGTTGACAAATTTTCCGAGATAAGGCGTTTTCGAGATAGGTCCATCTTCCACTCAGCCATCGAAATGTATTCGCATGAATACAATAAATCATTAATTTTGCTAAACAAATATATTTTTACTCAACTGAAAATAACAGATGTTAACTGAAATATTGTGAATGTGACATAGAACTCGAGGTCAGTGAGCCTTACAACCTAGTATGTTGAATTTGAATTGAAAAATTTTCGATATCTCTAGGGAAATTGGCAGCCCGTTCTACAGTTAATTTGAGGTGAAATTCGTAACTCCAGCGTCTAAAACCCTTATCAGTAGCATTTAAAATAATATTTTCTTATTTTAGGAAAATTAACATTCCATTTGACAGCTATCAACTCTCAAAATTTTAATTTGACATAAAATTCGTGATCAGCATATCTAAAAACCTAATCAGTGACATTTTTGAAAAGGTTGTCTTATTTTTAGAAATATCAACAGTCCATTTGACAGCTGTCAACTCTCAAAGTTCCAATTTGACGTCAAACTTGTGAGTAGCGTGCCTAAAAACCTAAAGAAATTGGCAGTAGATTTGACAGCTGTCAAATGTCAAACTAAAAATTGTATGGCGTACTCTGATTTAGCATTATAAAAATACTACGATCCTGTAGTTTTATTATAATCCCAACAGCCCTTCGGACTTTTCGCATAAAACATGGCTTCTCCGACCACTGTGCGCCTCATCAATTCAGAAATTATACTACGTTTATACCTGTCTATAAAGGTAACAAATTGCACAACTAAAATTTCCATCTCCAAGATGAAATTGAGCAAAAACCAACTCCGTATATATATGGGGGAAAAGCTACTTATTCATTTCGGAGCTCGACTTTGATGATATCGTTGCAGTATTCGCAGCACAAAAATCTTGGAACCAGTCGGTTTAGTACATGATGCAATAATGAAAGGTGTTGTACGTTGTGACAGCTGGAAATCGAACTACCTTAGGTCAATATTGTATTTTGGAAGTACAAGAAAAACGGAAAGAAAAAAAGCCCTTTAGTTGAAAAAGTACTAAATTTTATGCCTTCTCAACAGCGTTCCGATTATCTGAATAGGTATATATATGGCTTGGTAGTCTCATAAAGCTGTAGATAATTAAAATAATAAAATAAGGCGTATTTTTATTCACAGGAATATGATAATATGCTTAAAATTTTTGAGCTGATGAATACCCAGCTAGAACAGTATGGCATATATAACTCCTTATATAAGCCGCATCACTAAGAAAATTATCCCTTGTGAATTTGAAATGTTTCTCTTATATTGTACAGGCCAAATAGAGGAATTAATTTACGTGTGATATTTTGTCCCCCTCTTTCAAATGGGCTTCTTGTGCGCATATATCAGGTTTGATAGCTGTTGACCATACCAATAATGCCTCATACTCAGTTTTACTAGATCAATTCGTGTTCTCGAGAAAAAAAATTTCACGATTCAAAAATCTGAGTATAGCGGCCAAATTCTTTTCTAAAAAATTTGAAAAATCTTCGTTTTTTGGCCTATATTTGCTTTGTATGGTATTTGCCATAAAATATAGGCCAAAAACGATAAATGTTCAAAATTTTGAGAAAAAAGATTTTTCAGATTTTTGGATCGTGAAAATTTTTTTTCTCGGAGAACACGAATTGATCTAGTAAATCTGAGTATGAGGCATTATTGGTATGCCAACAGCTATCAAACCTGATATATTCGCACTAA